>NW_026732555.1:95000-344825 GCF_028476545.2 Physella acuta | reverse complement strand
GTCTTCTGAATAAAATAAAATAAATAAAATAAAATATTCGAATAAAAATGTGAACTTTGGTAGAGGAAAGCATGGAACTAAACCCAACGGGGCTGGCCACAGCACAGTTGTGGTGCTGGGCCTAGAACCCATGCAGCTCTCAACTCTACTCCGCCATTTCTTAGTGTTTTTTATATCTTTTTTAACGTTGTTTTTTTTACAGTATAATGTTTTTATGAATTATGAAAATAAATAATATAGTTATTATAAACTGGAGAGCCGCATCCTGAAATCAAAAGAGCCGCATGCGGCTCGCGAGCCGCAAGTTGCCGACCCCTGGCCTAGTGTAATTGATTAGAATATTATTCTTGATAGAATAGTCTTTAAAACCAACAAACTAGCTCACAAGTAAACTAAGAATACATTTAAATTCAAAATTACTATTCTTCTAAGAATGTCTAGATTTTTTTAAAAAAAGACACTACTAAATTCTTTTGTAGACATGTATCTGAAATTCGGCGTACAATTCCAGTTGCAGGCAAGTGGTATTATTTTCTAGTATTTGTCCGTTATGCTTCCATACCTGCTGTTCAGCACGAATGCCAAACTTTAAAAAGAAAATTCACAAGCAAATATAGTATAAATTGGCTATAAAAAAAAATCACAAAAATGATGTCCTTTACAAAATAACATATATGAAATATATGAAAGTTAGATAAATGGCTATAGATGCATATTTAAAAATATGACTGTTACATAATGTAATTTTAACATTATGATAAAATCATACGAATCAATAATAACAATTTTAACCCTTAAACAGGTTACAGTGGGTCTAGGACATTACCCCCCCCCCCCTCCGCCCAAGTCAATTACACCAGAACGGGAGATTATTGCACGTGGGAGGGGGGGGGTTGATGATGTGCGAAATATCCGGGGGAGGGGGGTGTTAATTTACGGGGGGGGGGGGTAATGTCCTGCCCCGTAAACAGTATATTTAGATTAAAACTATAATACCGTTTTAGCATGTTCTTCCTTGAGGCCGATAATTTTCATTGTCGTATTGATGTCTTTCCTGAAATTAAGTAGAAGCCTACGTCACGCTTGTAAAATGACCGCTTAATTAACACACTGACAACTCAACCTGATTAGAAACCCACCACTAAGTCGTACTTGCGAGTTTGAATCTGTTTCAAGCTAGTAGAATGTCACCATCTTTCTATATGTGTAGTAGTAGTCACTAAAAAGGTGAACTCTACCTCACCTACCACAAGACCGCCAGGTCTGAACATTCACACGCCTTAATTATCACCCAAACTGCTAATTAACACACACCGTTAATTGAAACCTTTAACAATGTGTTTGTCCACGGGAGCGTTGCATATAAGTAGCAGTGTTCATGTCAAAAATATTATTCTCCTAATGAGCATTAGAAACTTTCATTGGGGGTGGGGGTCGGATTTAAATTTCCGGGGTGGGGACACAGATTCAAGGAAATATGTTGTATATCAATTACAGGAGAGTAGGTTGCACACGTGATAGTTTATGCCATGCCCACGGGGTGGGGAAGTAAAGTGTTGGACGGGGGGGGGGGGGGGTAGACAGAGGCGTCGCGACCCTTCCCGGCGCCCGGGCACAAACTTTCGATTTTCACCCCCCTCCTCAAACTTTCGATTACTTTTTCCAACCCATTTTGGCGCCCCCTAAGTTCGGCGCCCGGGGACATATGTTTGTCCCCTTTGCCCCCCCCCCCCCCCCCACCCATCGCTACGCCTCTGGAGGTAGACAAATTCAGTAGACGAGGAATTGTTGTGATGCAAAAAGCCGTTAGTTTTAATTAAGGGACTTAACTAGCTAGTAGATACTCTTGATATAAAGTACACAGAAAATGTGTTTTATTTTCGAAAGTTTTATTTTGCGTCTAAGGAATAAAAAAAAAAATTATTTTGTACTTGAAATGTACTCACGATTGTGTGTTACTTACTATACTATATTGAAGTAAAAATCACTTAGCAAGGCTCTAATAATAATCATTAAAAACGTTTTTAAAAACCCACGTTTTCTGATTGAACTAAAAAGTAGAAAATAAACGCTATACATCACAATAATGCAAGCGATCACTCTACTATAAGCGATGAAAAACGTGGCGCGCCGAAGTAAAAGTTATATTACTATTGATTAGATAATACTATTGACTTTTATTAGGGAGCTTGTAGAGAGTCAACAGTATTAGAAACTGTAAGAAAATCACGGCGCCCCACGTTTTTGATCGCTTATAGTAGAGTGATCGCTTGCATTATTGTGATGTATAGCGTTTATTTTCTACTTTTTAGTTCAATCAGAAAACGTGGGTTTTTTTAAACTTTTTTAATGATTATTATTTTCTACTTTTTAGTCTTTGTCTGTTTGTTTGCATTGAAATCTTGCTATCGATTTTATCTTTTCACTTTTTTTTGGGTAAACGAAGACAACTCGTAAAAAGACAACTCGTAAAAAACGAGAGACCCTTTCTTCTTCGGTCTCAATCGCAAGTGAATGATTGTCAGAGGTTAGTTGATAGCGGTTAGGACGAGGGCTGGTTACTGATTAGAACACATAGATTTGAACCCGTGTCGAGTGGGATAGCAAACGTGTGCCCAACCACTCGACCATATCGTCTCCCCCAAACTGGCCACCAGTGGTAATAGTTACATCCTGTAAGTTTAAAGTCGGTTCAAACTAAATTATCTGCCCCTAAGCCTGTCGCGACGTGGGATCGTTCGCGTCACTGCGCGCGGCAAGAGAGAGGCGAGCTACGCGTCGCTCGTTTTTTTTTCTAATGGCTCGCAGAGGAGAATGATATATATAGATTATATAGCGGTCTAAAATGCTCAATAAAATGTTTCCATTGATCAATTTAGTGATATTAACAATTGAATATTCTATGGTCATCCAAAAGAAAGCTTCCCTGAAAATTTCAGCGCGCTAGCTAACTGGGAAGTGCCAGAAATTTCGATCGCAAGATTTGATTGGAAAAACAAACTAACAGAGAAAGCAAGTTAAAGAAAACGTGGGAAAAAAGGAAGGCAATATTCATTCCAGTCACCGTTTTTTTCTTTCTTTGTTAATATAACTGATGTAGGCCTATAGTTTATTCAATTTTACAACTAAAAACTCACCCTATAAATCACAGGGACATCATAGCCATTATAGTGAACAAGAAATGTCGTCGTGACTTGCTCGGGTTCACTCTCCGCTTGACAAATAATTGTCTCCATCTTGTTCAAGATCACATACAAACTCAGTAACACGTCTATATTGAGAGAACAAGTTAATAAAAAGTCTAGTGACAATTTAAGCGCAATTTCCTTATGTTATCCATAACAATTTTAAATCGAGATAAATCATATATTCAGCAAATTTTTTTGTGACCGAACGAAAGGATATTTTTGAAAACTTTCTTCGGCAATATTGTTCTAAATTATGGCAGGAATCGATTGGTAAATGTTTCAAGTCGCTAAGTGGTCTGGTTGCCGAGATATGGGCCAAAAACTGCATTTTTTTCGAGGTTAATTGGTTTTTCCGGGAAATCCAGGAAGGAATTCCGGGAATTTTTTTTTGGCCCACAATCATCCTCGGAACTTGCTTAACATATTTGCTTTTGGAACTAGTCCTCGATATTGCTTCGTTGAGGAGGAGATACGACTTAAAGCTGCGGACACACATCCATCCATCCATCCATCCATCCATACATCCATCCATCCAGAAATAACGAATTAATAATCGCAATTGTCAGTATGGAAATTGCGCTAATAACAAGTAGCTTATAACATGGAATAAACAGAGTGATTTTTTTCAAATAATTTTGTTTTTATATGAGCGTGGGGTGGGACGGCGTGATCGAATGTTAGAGCGTTTGGCTACTAGCTCGAAAGACTCAAGTTCAGACCTAGGTTCGGGATTGTAACTTCAATATGTCTCTAAGTCCACCCTGCCCCAGTGGCGTAGCCAGGGGGGGGGGGTTAGGGGGGGTCATAGCCCCCTCCCATAGACCCCTCGGTATATATATATATATATATATATATATATATATATATATATATATATATATATATATATATATATATATATATATATATATATATATATATATATATATATATATATATATATATATATATATATATATATATATATATATATATATAAAGTATGAGGGGGGTGCAAATCGAAAGTTTGAGGGGGGGGTGCAAATCGGAAAGTTTGAGGGGGGTGCAAATCGAAAGTTTGTCCCCGGGTAAAAATTGGACCCCCCCCCCCTTGAGACGATCCTGGCTACGCCACTGCCCAGCCCAGGTACCTGGCATACGTTAGGGAAAGTAAAAGCGGCTGGGCATTGTGGTGACCACAGCTTGTCATCAAATGTCGAGGTCAAGGAACATATGAACTCTACATACTGTTTTGCAATACACCTGGGACGGGGGGGGGGGAGCGGCAGACATTAAGTTTTTTTTCTATTAAAAAAAATATTTTTAAAAATTCATCCGGCGACGTGGTGGTCGTATCCCCACCTCCCTCCCACTCGAGGGACCTGATCTTGATGTTTCAAGTTAGTTTAATGGAAATATTTTAGCACGTTGTGAGGGATTGGGTGTCTAAAACTTATAAATTATGGGTCATAGAATAATTGTAGTTAAAAATAGATGAGTTACCAATGGAGACCGTAGAAACTAGGGACTGAGTTACTTGCATAGCTCTCTTCTGTAGCCTTTATCCTAGTGGGACGATCAGCCTACACTTACCTTAATTTTCGGAGAATTTTAACTTCAGTTATAAATCTTACACTTACATCAGATTATCAGACAAAGCGTTCAAAGTTAAGTCTTGTTTAGTTTGATAAGAACCAGAGTGTAACCATTTTGTATACAAATAGATTTGGGAATTCCCGATTTATTCTTTAGGAAAAAAAAAAGGTTGGATGAGCATGATTTATCTTTAATGTGTAGCCTAACTCAACATCATCAAACTTAAAAAAAACATCGCATTATGAATTTTTTTTACATTAGCTAGCATCAATGATAGTAGAAGAGATCACGTTAAAAATTGACGCGCACATATTTTCCAATCCTAGATTTTCATACATCGGTTACCCCCCCCCCCCCAAAAAAAAACACACACACACTTACACATGGTTTCTCTATTCATGATTGTAATGTTCTTCAATGAAACATAAGTCATAACACTGCAGTATATGATTCTCTAGATACTGTTTTATGTGTAAGCATGTTGATTTGTAAACTGTTTCTTCCAGACCTTTTTCCCCGAAGAGATGCCTGGAAGAAACTCTGTAAATGAAGGTTTAAAAAAAAAGTAAAGACCTAGCGATCCATTGGGCAGATAAAGTAAAGTTCATATGTTTCTTGACCTCGGCATATGAAGGGAATGTGTGGTCAGAACATTGCCTTTGATTTCCCTAACATGAGTTAGGTACCCCAGAGCTAAATGAAGGTTTAACTGCATGTGTATATATAACTAGACTACCCTTTATCCTTGGATTTTGCAAATTCTCTCCTGTAACCAAACAGACAAACAAAACAAAAATAAATAAATATACAAACGTAAACAAATTTGAATTTTAGTAGTATATAGAAAGATAGATTGTCTAATCGCATATCTTTACCGATGGTCTCAAGTCTCTAGTTTCATCCCATAGCCGACGTACTTGATACTTTGGGAATAATCCATAGCGGGACAGTTATTAGAAAACAAAAACCACTACTTCGGGCTAGTTCGTAGGATGCTTCTTTAAAAGGTGTTGCTTGATTAATCAAATCTAGGTTTTAGTTAATTTGGTGGTTTTTTTTTTTTTTTACTGTTTTTTTCCACCTTAAATACAAAAAACTCTGTATGTTTATTTTTTCTGTTTTGTATTTGATTTGTGTTTGTTTATTCTTTCAATTCATATTTTTTTTGCTTCTGTGTTATTGTCATCTTCTTCTGTCTTTTCTTTCTATTTCTTCCTTATTTTTTGTTGTTTTTTTTTTTTTTTGCACGATTACAATACTTCCTCTATACTTTGTATATGAGAAAATAAAAAAGAACGATTGGTCAGTTTATTTCATTGATCCATTTTACATTTTTATCAACAAAAAAAAAACAAAACTAGTTACAGTTGCTAATATTTTTGTTTTGTCAATATTTATGATTTTAATTTTACTGAGCTCAATATTAAAGATCATTGTGAGACACTGTTAGCGCTATAATACAAACATATTCCTACACAATTTAAAAAGTACACACATTCTCCAAATATAAGTTAATACAGCAGCTAATCTGACTGTGCTAAAACAGATTATCTAAACAACTGATTATCAAAACGTAAAAAAATAGATAATGTTAATTAATACGAATCAAACAGCATTTAAGATACTATTTGCAGCTTTGGTAAAATAAAAGATAAACTATGTTAGTGGGACGGTGTGGTTCGGTGGTATAGCATACGACTGCTAACCAAAAAACTCGAGTTCGAATTACGAGCTCACCCAGCTCTGATGGGTACCTGACTCCAGTTAGGGAACGTAATGGCAACTTGGCTTAATGCTGACCACTTTATCTCTTCATATGCCGAGGTCACTGACCCAGGTAAACTCTACTTCACCTGCCTACGGACCGTCAGGTTTGACAGGTTAGTTTACTACTTTACTATTTTTGCGAGACCAACAATCTGTGTTACAAATGTAGGTGTGGATCGAAATATTTTTTTTGTATACGAAAATCGCCTGTACTATGTTAAACAAATGGTGTTCTTTTCAATGCAGAGACAGTCTTTAAACGACGAAACTAACCTACTGTAGAGGGGGTTTTGACTTTGTTTACTTTTCACGTGAAAAACTGATGGAGGGGATGGGGGGTTCCAAAACTTGATTATGATTGTATTGTTTGTCAAGGGGAAATAATGGTAACTTAGTTGTGTTTGAATTTTATGAACTCAATTTTTAGCTGGAGGGGGGGGGGGGAGGGTTGTGTGGTGTCTAGATTTTTTGGGTTATATTAAGTTGCGTCTGAAATTAGTCCTCTAGTAATAAGCACCCTAGAAATTAGCCCCCGAGAAATAAACCCCCGAGAAATAAGCCCCTTAGAAATAATAACCCTAGAAATAACTCCCCTTGAAATAAGTCCCCAATAAATAAATCATCTAGCAATAAGCCCGCCGAGAAATAAGCTACACCGCCCCCAAAATACTTGTGAATCAGAATTAGAAAAAAAAACTACGCAATTACTGGCTACACCTCCACCCCCACCCCCCACCACCTCAACTACTTGTGCAATAAAACTTAGAACATCTAATCAATGAAGGGCTACACCCCCCACCCCTCCAACTACTTGTGCTTTAGAATTAGAACATGATCTACCCAATGAATGACTACAACGCTCCCCCCCCCCCCCCCCCAACTACTTGTGCTTTAGAATTAGAATCACCACCACCACAGCCACGATGACACCAACTATGGCGAAACACAACAACACCCACCACATGTTGCTGTCGTTGGTTAGGGTTAGGAAGGCTTCGGCTTTTTCTCCTGGAAGAGAAAAATTGCAAGAACTTTCTTGTCCCGTTTTGTTATGGCAATAAAATTTCAGTAACAAAACTTAAGTAACATTATCAAAATATTTCTAGTTAGGGGTCGCCCATAAATGATGTCACACTCGTAGGGGGATGGGGGTCCGTAATTTTGTGACGATGTGGGGAGAAGGGGGGGGGGGGGGGTTCAGATGAGGCGACATCACACTTTTGCATTATAAAAAAGCAATGTTAGAAAACGAATTTTAGACGTTATTTCGCGTTTTAGAAAACTGTTTTAATATATTTGATTAGGAATTGATTAAAATATTATATTTTGACAGAGTTCAGACAAGATTTTAGGAAAATATCGATGTTTTAAAAAAAAAAATTCAACTGCAATTTTGAGGGGGGCGGGGTTGTAGGCTGAGGTGTGATGTCATTTTAGGTGAAAAGTCCTGCTTTTTGTGACGATGTGTGACGGAGGGGAGGGGGGTGGGTAAAAATCGTCAAAAAAAGCGTGACGTCATTTATGGATGACCTCTTAGGAGTGGTTCGCCTTTCTTTCCAGTAAATCAGAATTAAACGGTCTTGTTATTTTATAGCAATACAGTTATACATGTCTAAATTTATTTAGAAAATAATCTAGCAATAATAAATGGGTTTTTTTTGGGAGTCTCGGCCTTTTTACATGTCCATATAAAATGAAAACTAAGAGTTTTCTTTTGTAGTCTAGTAATGGCAATCATTTTTCAGCTGTTTCAAAATTTATAATTAAAGTTCGTTTGGGCAATCTATAACATTTTTGTGCAAACTAGACAAACACCAGAGCTGGGTGTACTCAGTAGTCGTCACACAAACTCGACAGATAATATTTAAAAAATCAATGAATGATACACTAAAAGTAGAAATTGTGATTACCAAGAACGGTAAGTGTTAGATTTACTGTCATGTGACCAGCGGAGTTTTCTCCCCTACAGCTGTAGTTTCCGGCGTGCGAATACTTAACTGACCGGAAGTACAGTTTACGTCCGAAATCTGTGATGTTGTACTGCTGGTTCAGACTGGTCAGTCTCACGCCGGTTCCATTTCTCCAGGTGACTTCTGGGACTGGGCTAAATATAAGAGGGCATGACCCAGTTTACTGGACAGGGCTAAATATAAGAGGTCATGGCACAGTTTACTTGGACAGGGCTAAATATAATAGGGCTTGACACAGTTTACTGGACAGGGCTAAATAAAAAAGGGCATAACCCAGTTTACTACACAGGGCTAAATATAAGAGGGCATGGCACAGTTTACTGGACAGGGCTAAATAAAAGAGGGCATGGCACAGTTTACTGGACAGGGCTAAATATAAGAGGGCTTGACACAGTTTAATGTGCAGGGCTAAATATAAGAGGGCATGACACAGTTTACTGGGACAAGACTAAATCAATGAAGGCATGACCAAGTTTACTGGACAGGGCTAAATATAAGAAGGCATGACTCAGATAGTACTGGGACAGGGCTAAATAAAAGAAGGCATAACCCAGATAGTACTAAGAAAGGGCTAAATAAAAGAAGGCATGACCCAGTTTACTGGGCAGGGCTATATAAAGGGCATGACCTAGATAGTACTGGGACGGAGCTAAATAAAAGAAGGCGTGACCCAGCTAATACTGGCACAGGGCTAAATAAAAGAAGGCATGACCCAGTTTACTGGGCAGGGCTATATAAAGGGCATGACCTAGATAGTATTGCACAGGGCTAAATAAAAGAAGGCATGACCCAGATAGTACTGCACAGGACTAAATAAAAGAAGGCATGACCCAAATAAAAGAAGACATTACCCAGATAGTACTACACAGGGCTATATAAAAGAAGGCATGACCCAAATAAAAGAAGACATTACCCAGATAGTACTACACAGGACTAAATAAAAGAAGGCATGACCCAGATATTACAGCAGGGATAATATTGATAAAAACAGACATGTGTTAATAAGCAAAGAAAATGCCACGAAAATAAAACATCGCAACATCAAATGCAAGCTTAAGTCTATTTTTTCCCACGTTTGTGTGTTTGTCTTTCCAATCAAATCTTGCGATCGAAATTTCTGGCACTTCCCAGTTAGCTAGCGCGCTGAAATTTTCAGGGAAGCTTTCTTTTGGATGACCATTGAATATTCAATTGTTATTATTACTAAATTGATCAATGGAAACATTTTATTGAGCATTTTAGACCGCTATATAATCTATATATATAATTCTCCTCTGCTAGCCATTAGAAAAAAAACCAGCGACGCGTACCTCGCGCGCAGTGAAGCGAACGATCACATGTCGCCACAGGCTTAGGGGCAGAGAATTTAGCTTGAACCGAGTTTAAACTTACAGGAGGTAGACCAGTTTGGGGGAGACGATATGGTCGAGTGGTTGGGCACACGATTGCTATCCCACTCGACACGGGTTCAAATCAAAAAACGTGGGGCGCCGTGATTTTCTTACAGTTTCTAATACTGTTGACTCTCTACAAGCTCCCTAATAAAAGTCAATAGTATTATCTAATCAATAGTAATATAACTTTTACTTCGGCGCCCCACGTTTTTCATCGCTTATAGTAGAGTGATCGCTTGCATTATTGTGATGTAGGGCCTATAGCATTTATTTTCTACTTTTTAGTTCAATCAGAAAACGTGGGTTTTTTAAAACTTTTTTAATGATTATTATTACATCTATACACAACTTAGCAACCAATCCCATAGATTATTTCTTTTGCATCTACCGCTCTTTAAATTCCAATGAGAAAGACTTATAATGCAAGTCTAGTGACACGTTTTAGCGTTTTTACAGTAACCGCGTAGGTTGTAAACAAAATTATTAAAAAATACTACAAAAATCATCGTCGAATGATGAACTTTTAATGTAACCCTGCATATTATATACGACTTACTATCCGGAGAAGTAACATTCCAAAGTCACCGGTCGATTCACAGCTGCAAGAGTTGTAAAGCTCGAAATTTCTGTTTTGGGTGTCGTCATTGCTAAAAAAAATATATACAAAAATGAACAAATGAGTCTGACCTGGGTTGAATTTTTACTGAGAAAGTACTAAATTGAACACTATCCTCACTCTCGATAAATTTTTACTGAAAAATTCCCGTGTAGATTATCCTGGTTTATGTTGAATTTTTTCATGGTAAAACAAAAAGAAGTGAATATATAATTTTGATATCTGTGTACTTGTTTACTACAATATATGAGGAGAAACTAGTAACTAGTAATTCATGTTTGTAAGGGAACCTTTGGATTAACAAACATTTAGACAATTAGGATGTTTTTTTTTGTTTTTTTTGTTGAGGTTTCCCTTACAAATTTAAAAAATGGATTTAGTCAGTGCTTAATGGTAACTAGTAAAATGTACCAGCAAGGTAATCACTAAGGGAACGTTGGGTAACTTTTACGAGGTACTTATGAAAGGTTGGGTAACTTTTGCGATGTACTAATGAAAGGTTGGGTAATTTTTACAAGGTACCTACTAATGGGATGGTGGGTAACTTTTACGAGGTACTTACAAATGGGATGGTGGGTAACCTTTAACTCCACCTGCACGTGAAAGTTGATGGATGTGGCGTAGCGGCTAGTCACGTAGATCCCACACAAGTACTTTCCAGTGTCTTTGACTTCTGTGTAGGCAAATCTCAGCGTGCCTGAAAAAAATTAAGTTCTACACTGAAAATATGCTCATAGTTATTTTTCGTAAATTTTAACCCAAGATAATTTGTGAAATTTGTAGGACTGTTTTTTTTTTTTAAAAGTCAATGTCATTATAACTTCTCCTAAAGCTATATATTATTAATGTCTGAAATAATTTTCTTTCTAAAATTATCTCCGCCAATTACCCTTGTATCTTGATTGTATGAAGCACTATATTTCAATGTTACCATTGGAACTTTTAATCAGATAGACCTATTTCTATAAATCTTAGCCGCATTTATAAATATTACCATTGTAATTTATTTATTAAGTCAGCCCACTTTAAATCTTACAATTGTAATTTATTCTGTAACACCTATTTTTTATTTTTAACATGAATATCTATTATAAATCTCACCATTGGAATCTATAATACTTATAATTATTTTTCTTACCTATTTGGTTAGCTCAATCATTAAATCGTACTATTAGAACCACTCTATTTATCTCATTCATTAAATCTTACCATTAGAATCTATCCATTTATCTCATTCATTAAATCTTACCATTAGAATCTATCCACTAGCTCAAAAAAATAAATTTTACCATTAGAACCTATCCACTAACTCGATAATTAAATCTTACCATTAGACTTTGTATCACGTTACCTCAATAATTAAACCTTACCATTAGAACCTATCCATTTATCTCAATTATTAAACCTTACCATTAGAATCTATCCACTAGCTCAATAACTAAATCTTATCATTAGAATTTGCATCACAATACTTCAATAACTAAATCTTACCATTGGAATCTATCCACAAGTTCAATAATATAATCTTACCGTTAGAATCTATCCACAAGCTCAATAATTAAATCTTACCATTAGAATTTGTTTCACGTTGACTCAATAACTAAATCTTACCATTAGAACCTATCCATTTACCTCAATCAATAAATCTTACTATTAGAGCCTATCCACTAGCTCAATAATCAAATCTTACCATTAGAATTTGAATAACGTTACCTTAATCATTAAATCTTATCATTAGAATCTATCCACTAGCTCGATAACTAAATCTTACCATTAGAATCTATTCACTAGCTCAATAACTAAACCTTACCATTAGAACCTATCCATTTATCTCAATCACTAAATTTTACCATTAGAACCTATCCATTTATCTCAATCAATAAATCTTCCCATTAGAACCTATCCATTTATCTAAATCACTAAATCTTACCATTATAACGTTATCTCAATCACTAAATCTTACCATTAGAACCTATCCATTTACCTCAATCAATAAATCTTCCCATTAGAACCTATCCATTTACCTCAATCAATAAATCTTCCCATTAGAACCTATCCATTTATCTCAATCACTAAATCTTACCATAAGAACCTATCCATTTTTCTCAATCACTAAATCTTACCATAAGAACCTATCCATTTTTCTCAATCACTAAATCTTACCATTAGAACCTATCCATTTATCTCAATCACTAAATCTTACCATTAGAACCTATCCATTTATCTCAATCACTAAATCTTACCATTAGAACCTATTCATTTATCTCAATAACTAAATCTTACCATTAGAACCTATCCATTTATCTCAATCACTAAATCTTACCATTAGAACCTATCCATTTATCTCAATCACTAAATCTTACCATTAGAACCTATCCATTTACCTCAATCAATAAATCTTACCATTAGAACCTATCCATTTATCTCAATCAATAAATCTTACCATTAGAACCTATCCATTTATCTCAATCACTAAATCTTACCATTAGAACCTATCCACTAGCTCGATAATTAAATCTTACCATTAAAACCTATCCACTAGCTCGATAATTAAATCTTATCATTAGAACCTATCCATTTATCTCAATCACTAAATCCTACCATTAGAACCTATCCATTTATCTCAATCACTAAATCTTACCATTAGAACCTATCCATTTATCTCAACCACTAAATCTTACCATTAGAACCTATCCATTTATCTCAACAACAAAATCTTACCATTAGAACCTATCCATTTATCTCAATCACTAAATCTTCCCATTAGAACCTATCCATTTATCTCAATCACTAAATCTTACCATTAGAACCTATCCATTTATCTCAACAACAAAATCTTACCATTAGAACCTATCCATTTATCTCAGTCACTAAATCTTCCCATTAGAACCTATCCATTTATCTCAATCACTAAATCTTCCCATTAGAACCTATCCATTTATCTCAATCACTAAATCTTACCATTAGAACCTATCCATTTACCTCAATCAATAAATCTTACCATTAGAACCTATCCATTTACCTCAATCAATAAATCTTCCCATTAGAACCTATCCTTTTATCTCAATCAATAAATCTTCCCATTAGAACCTATCCATTTATCTCAATCAATAAATCTTCCCATTAGAACCTATCCATTTATCTCAATCAATAAATCTTCCCATTAGAACCTATCCATTTATCTCAATCAATAAATCTTCCCATTAGAACCTATCCATTTATCTCAATCAATAAATCTTACCATTAGAACCTATCCATTTATCTCAATCAATAAATCTTCCCATTAGAACCTATCCATTTATCTCAATCACTAAATCTTACCATTAGAATCTATCCATTTATCTCAATCACTAAATCTTACCATTAGAACCTATCCATTTATCTCAATCACTAAATCTTACCATTAGAACCTATCCATTTATCTCAATCACTAAATCTTACCATTAGAACCTATCCGTTTATCTCAATAACTAAACCTTACCATTAGAATCTATCCACTAACTCGATAACTAAATCTTACCATTGCTGTCAGTACTGACTCTGTTTGTCATTAGCATCTCTGCATAATTTCTGGCGTGGTACCATCTCTTGACGTGTTCTTCCCTGGTCACTTTGGTGCCAGAACACTGGATACTGATGGGCTTGCCAGCACTCACAGTGTAGCTCAATAGGGGTACATCGTCTGAAACAGACCAGACGTTTCTGGTTTGGTTGTTGGTTGTGTATAGAGGGTAGAACAGTCTACTTGTATGTAGTGTGTAACACATATCATTGTTACCAGCCAGGGGGGGGGGAGAGGTAAATAATAAGTTGAAATTTATTGGGTTGTGGCCCCTGTGGGACCGCAACTGTTGTTGTCGTTTTTTCACGCTCTTCGGTGAGCGAATTTTACCTGTGTTCTATGTCATGTGACATGGGATTATGGGCAGTTTGTGCCTGTGGCCGTGTCAGTCAGACCCAAGGCTGCTGTGGACACGGAGGGTGACGTTGCCTATAAGTAGATCATGTAGACCTAATGAAGGGCTACAGTTGCTGTGTTCTACAGTTTTTTCTGTGTTCTACTGTTCTCTACAGTATATTTGGTCATCAGTAGTTTGTCTACTGTGTTCTACTGTGTTTCTACTGTTCTACTGTTCTACATCGCCGTTTATGGCTTGATGTTAATGTCAATAAAGCCAGTAACTGACAACAGTAGCGTCGTTCCATTGTGTGCTTTATCTCAGGGTCAGTCCTTTTAAACACTACACCTCAGTGGGTAATAAGCATCCATATTGAGTGAGTGTTACGAGAGTATAGAACAGTCTAATTGGTGGCTGTTTATAGAGGACTAGCCGTTGGTACCCGTTACACGTGAACAGGTTTAACGATATTAGTGACAAAGCAAAGAAATAACTAAATAGCTAAAAGTCAGACACATTAAAAATAACATAGGCTACTAATACCTATTAGAAAACCAAAACAAATTATATACCTAATTAGTCAACACAACACCATATTAAATGCACACATTGATTAAAAGACTTAAATGACTTCGTTAAAAACCCGGCTTTTCAATGGTATTTATGTTGTTTGTTAAAGTAATTTGTATTAGTTTTTGCCGAGGAAATTTTATAAATTTCATAAATTACGTCTCGATAAGTAAAACTATAGATCTAAATCAAATTTTAATGAAAGTAGCATTGACGAGGCTAGGACGATGTGTAATGTCGAAGATGATGTCACAATCTATAACTTCAGTCACAATAGTAAATCAATAGTTGTATGTTTGTGAGGTTGGGGTAAAATCTTGTATTCATGTTGTTTTTTTACCCAGTTTCTGATATTTTTCTATTTCTTTCGAAATAAAATTCCGGTTTAGTTAAAAAGCTATTTTTAAATAAGCTGTTTATTTTGCAAAGCCTGCTTTGATCCAATTATGTTTCTTATAGACTTCTTCTATTCTATTTATTAGGTTTTAATTTTATTGTTTGAAAGGGATTTCATCCAACACATTTAAGTATAGCGTGTTTACATTCAACGTGAGTCCGTTGACGGTGCGCGGACCTTTGACCACAGGTCAAAGCCACGGTGTGATAAAACCCCCTATGATCAAACACCCTATGGTCAAAGCTCCGCTGTGGTCAAACCCCCTATGGACAAACCCCCTATGGTCAAAGCACCTGTGGTCAAAGCACCTAGGACCCCGTTGACTAAGACTTCAGACTGCTTTTCTTTCTGAATTAGATTCTGCATGTGTCCACTTCAAGGCAGCAGTTATTTGATTATCGAGGTTTTTTTTCCTAGTTTGGTCGCTGTCCCCGAGCCTCATATGGCCGAGGGTTCGAACTTTGAACTTTAGGAGTTAACACGCCGTCACACAGACTGAAGCAATTTACAATGTTCCTTTTAAAAGCTTGGTTATGTTCTATTGTACATGTGATGTGCGCTGATCCAAAATACGTGTGATCAAAGTTTAGAAAAATAAAAACATTTATATTGTTTTGTAAAATGTTGAAGAAACATTTTAGCTTCAAAAGGATATGCATCGATCATTACAAAATTACTCATTGTAGTTCCTCTTTATGCGGAAACCGATCTAAATTAGAATAAGTAAGTTTAAGTGTTTCCTGATTGTAAGGCTTCGGTTCAAAGTGTTAAGGTACGTGTGTACACAAACAAAACGAAAGTCAACCTCAGATTTTAGATTGGAGAGGAAATTAGAGATTAAAAGTAAAGATTAAAATTGTCAATTTTTTTAATAATGTGCATGCTTATCTAAAATTTATATTAAAATGGTCATTAATACCATAAAAATGTTTTTGTAAATCATTTACGTTACACTGGGAATTAGTGAAATTGGAGGGTACTATAGTTTAAAAAATTCAATGTCAAGATATATATATATATATATATATATATATATATATATATATATATATATATATATATATATATATATATATATATATATATATATATATATATTCATACATATTAATATATTCATCTTGAAATTTGAAATATATATATATATGTATATATATATATATATATATATATATATATATATATATATATATATATATATATATATATATATATATATATACATGTGTGTGTGTCCGTGCACGCAACTTACCTAAAGATGCTACCACTACCTCCCCCAACAAGAAACAAACACACACTATAGCGAACAGCTCTTGTTTTTCTTTTATCTTGATTGTGAGCATTATTCTGTTACCAAACTTGTTTGATTTACACTTTGATTCATCAATTCATATAAATCCTCGTTTTTTTTTTTAAATCATATATCCTTCCGAAATCAAGGTTGATTAATTAGAATAAAAAAGTTTCCCTTTCAAACCTGACGGCCTATGGAGCAAGTGAAGTAGAGTTCACTTGTTTCTGTGACCTCGGCATATGAACAGATAGTGTGGTCAGCACTATGATTAATTAGAATAATGCACGTAATTAGTTGTTCGAAAATTAATATCCGAAAACACAACAGTAAAGAGTGTGGACCACACAAGTGAAAGTTTGTTAAGATTTAATTGCTCAAGTCGAAGTCATTGCATAAACGAAACCAGTACGAAAAACCCAGGTCTAATTAAAAACCCCGCTTTCACGGGAAGGTTTGTGTCTTTCTAAATGAGATTTCCGGAAAGGAAACAGTGATGATTAGATCATAAACACAGATTTGTGTGAAGAGTTCAAAGTTATAAACTGTTGACAACCTATCTGACCCTGATTCATATATAAAGAAAATATACTGTTGAAACTAGACTTCATTATAAAGATTTTTTTACATTGAGTTGTCTACCCCTAGTTTGTATCTAAAATAAGCCGCATCCTGTCTTTACTTTATACTAGTCGTTTTACGTGCTGTGTAACACATTAGCTTTGTCAACAAACATACTTACCATTTTCTAGGAAAAGACAATGTGTAATATTTCAGTTTCTCTACAATTTATCATATTTCTCACTATTCTTTGTGTTGAACATAACACAGTTATGCGATATCTTCGTCTAAAACTGATCTACAATCACGATTTGTATTCGCATGTCAATTACATCACAATTTTAATATATTAAGACCCCTGAAATCCTACTATTCGACCTACTATATCCTACTATATCCTAGATATACTTAATTTAACAACTTTTTTTAAAGACACATTTACACATACCTATTTTATTTTAAATCTATTATAACTTAGATTTATTATATCTCAAAGCTACTGAATCAAAGATAATTCATCGATAGTCTAGTGTCTAGTCTAGACATAGTGTATCCTTGATTGAGCTGTATAACGATAGCCTCAACATACGACACACGTACCTAGTGTTACTACAATCAACTTTATATGTTCACTGCATCATAGACATTTTAAAAGTTTTTTGCCAATGGCCTACTAAAGTATCCAGGACAATAAAAAGGGTATCTTATGGAAACAAAATTATTGACAAGTTGAAAACTTTTTAACAATAAGAAAATTCTGGACAATTTTGTGACAAAATTAAATCTGGAAACTGACTTCCTAACAAAAATGTCGACTCTAGGACATATCGTTCTTTTCAGTGGCGTATCTTGGGCGTGTGTCACCCACCTCCAACAATTTATGTAAGAAGATGTCACGTTTCTCCTCCTCTACGATTTTTCTATTCGGTGTCACCCCCAAAGTGGTGTCACCTGGTTCGAACCACCCGCCCTCGCCTTGTAACGCTACTTATTCTTTATTATTGTTATTATTATTAACTCATTTCACACTAAAAAAAACCCTCACATAAACCAACAGAAGGGTAGTCCAAGTATTTGCTTTTATCCCAACATTACACTACTTTATAACAATCTCTCTATATTAAAAAAAATAAACAGATTCTTTAATAGACATTTAAGATGACAAAAAAAAAAAAAACAACACCAGCCAGTTTGTTTTTACAATAGGGTTATTTTACTTGAATATATGTATAACGAAAAAAATTAAATTTGCTTATAAAATATAAAAATAAAGTCTTGTATGTATAATTATTAGCTAATTTAGCTAACATTCTACAAAGTTTTTTGTTCAAGGTAATTTTCCCAGCTTGCTCCACGAGTGATCTATCTTGATACTTATGTGGTATGTAATCTTTTAAGTCCAGATCTATTCACCATGCTTGGTTTTTATTTTAAAGTTCAAGAATAATCACAGTTCCCTCATATTATGCCTTCTCCCCCACAACACCCTCCTACTACACCCCCAAAAACACCGTACTACTCCCCCCACAGCACTTTACTACCACACACACAACGCCCTCCAAACCTACACCCCATAACACATACCTGTCCTCTATAACTTCTATATACTGTGCTTCGCCTTACCTAGACCCAACAAAACACACACTGAAGTTCCAATACATAACCCCCACAACACCTATTAACCCCCCTCCTCCCCTCAACACTTACCCTCCACATCACCCCCTAGAGCCCTCTGAACACCCAACCCACACATCACGCCCTTACGCTCCCTTAACACCTCCCCCCATAACACCTCCACACAACACCCCCCTAACGCCCCCTCCACTGGTTGATACTCTCTAGAAACGTGATCTCCCTGGCAATCTGACAGGCTGCACAAGGCTTACAACACCAGGCCGCAACCCCCACCCCCACCCATCAACACCTACCCCCCCACACAACACCCCCCTAACGCCCCCTCCACTGGTTGATACTCTCTAGAAACGTGATCTCCCTGGCAATCTGACAGGCTGCACAAGGCTTACAACACCAGGCCGCAACCCCCACCCCCACCCATCAACACCTACCCCCCCCACACAACACCCCCTAACGCCCTCTCCACTGGTTGGTACTCTCTAGAAACTTGATCTCCCTGGCAATCTGACAGGCCGCACAACGCTTACAACACCAGGCCGCAAAACAATCGTCCGTATCGTCTTCCTGAAATCAGAAGTTGACCTTTGACTTTTGACACTTGACCTAAGATCATTCCGTTTATATATAGCGCTCTTAAAGCATTCAAGGATACAATTTTATCATCATATTTCCGTTCGTGCCAAAGACACGTGGGGCAGATGACGCGGTTTCAATGAACTCGCGCATACAGGATGATAGAGTGGTCAGCACGTTGTCCAGCCGCCTTTGTTTCCTTAACGTGAGTCAGGTACCCATCACAGCTGGGTGGATTCAGGGACGTCCTACAGACTTTTCCCGTTCGTGTCCAAGACACATGGGGCAGATAAAGTACAGTTAACCTCAGAGGCGTAGCGAGGGGGGGGGGGTGGGGGGACTCATGTCCCCGGGCGCCGACCTTAGGGGGCGCCAAAATGGGTTGCAAAAATAAATTGAATGGTTGAGGGGGGTGCAAATCGAAAGTTTGAGGGGGGTGCAAATCGAAATCTTGAGAGGGTGGGGTGCAAATCGAAATCTTGAAGGGGGGGGTGCAAATCGACAGCCTGAGGGGGGTGCAAATCGAAAGTTTGTCCCCGGGCGCCGGGAAGTGTCGCTACGCCTCTGGTTCACCTGTTTAAATGACTTCGGCATACATAGGGATAGTGTGGTCAGCACTGTGCCCAGTCGCCTTTGTTTCCTTAACTTGAGTCAGGCACCCATCAGAGCTGGGTGCACTCAGGGACGTCCTACAGACTCGAGCCCTGGATCAAAATTTGAAACTTTTGGGTTCGTAAACTCTTCGTACCCAAAATTACAGTTTGTCTGGATATAAATCACATAATTCAATACACGTGTGATTTCCACGCATTTCAAAGAGGAATTCCATCAGGGGTCATCCATAACTGACGTCACGCTTTTTTGACGATTTTTACCCCCCCCCCTTCCCTCCGTCACACATCGTCACAAAAAGCCAGACCCCCACCCCTCAAATGACGTCAAACCTTAGCCTACAACCTCCCTCAAAATTGCAGTTAAATTTTTCTTAAAACATCAATATTTTTCCAAAATCTTGTCTGAACTCTGTCTATATAGAGTATTTTATTAAAACAGTTTTCTAAAACGCGAAATAACGTCTAAAATTAGTTTTCTAACATGGCTTTTTTATAATGCAAAAGTGTGACGTCGCACCATCTGAACCATCCCTCCCCCTCATCACACACCGTCACAAAATTACGGACCCCCCTCCCCCCTACGAGTGTGACGTCATTTATGGACGACCCCTAAATCGCATGTAAAAAACATTATTGTATCGATATCTCTTTCTTCACTAATTATAACTCTTCGCATATTTGTCAGAAGCATACTTATTGTATTCGGATAATGAAACATATTACGGTAGGCTACTCTGAAAGAGCTATGAGAGAGGAGGTTTTTTTAATTACCCAAACAAAGACGAAAAAAAGTTAACACAAAAGCTCATTGTACTTGGTTTTAAACTGGAATCTGGTAAAATTGGAAAATAAATATTACGTTATTCTAATCTGATTTGCATTGATCCAGAGGCGTAGCGACCCTTCAGGGCGCCCGGAAACAAACTTTCAATTTGGCGCCCCCTCGGGAGCAACCTTTCAATTTTCAATTTGCACCCCCCTCCCTCAAAATTCGATTCGCACCCCCCCCCCCATATATTTTTTATATTTATAATGCAAAAATGCAGCTAAAATGATATTTTAATTTGTTTTTCCAACCCATTTTGGCGCCTCCTAAGGTCGGCGCTCGGGGACATATGTACCCCCCTGGCTACGCCTCTGCATTGATCTACCGATATCATATCATATAGTATTATAGTTTTCCAGTTAGCATAAAAAAATCCACGTACGATATTGTACACGGCTTTAAACTGTTGCCTGAGTTCCATTAGCATGTACGTCGTGTTCATGTACCAGCCGCCAGATCCCCCAAATCTTTCAGCTAGATCACAGATCATCAGTGAGGGACAACACCAGCCATAAACACCTGCAAAATAACAAAAAGCCATAAACACCTGCAAAATAACAAAAAGCCATTAAAAGGCAGAAAAATAATAACAAAAAGCCATTTAAAGGCAGAAAAATAATAGTAAAGTACCATTAAAATAAACAAAAAAAAGGGTAAAATCGGTAAAGCTCATGGTTGCTAAACCGATAAGTCTCGAGTTCGAAACCTCGGGCACAGAGTTTCTTCCAGGCATCTCTTCGGCCGAAAATTTTTTACCGCCCCCCGAACGAAATGAAATTTATATAATTTATATAGAAAATATATACTTTTAACAGTGTCCGCCCCCCCCCCCCCGAAGAAAGTTTACCGCCCCCCCGAAGATTTCAAGTGCCCCCCCCCCCCCGGAGAAAAAAGTCTGGAAGAAACACTGCTCGGGCAGATGAGATTCGACAGCTGGGGACAGCAACTCTTCTAGGAGAGACAACTCCAAAATCAAACAACTGCTGCCTTGTAGTTTGTTCCCACGTTTTCTTTAACTTGCTTTCTCTGTTTGTGTGTTTGTTTGTCTTTCCAATCAAATCTTGCGATCGAAATTTCTGGCACTTCCCAGTTAGCTAGCGCGCTGAAATTTTCAGGGAAGCTTTCTTTTGGATGACCATTGAATATTCAATTGTTATTATTACTAAATTGATCAATGGAAACATTTTATTGAGCATTTTAGACCGCTATATAATCTATATATATAATTATCCTCTGCTAGCCATTAGAAAAAAAACCAGCGACGCGTACCTCGCGCGCAGTGAAGCGAACGATCACATGTCGCCACAGGCTTAGGGGCAGAGAATTTAGCTTGAACCGAGTTTAAAGTTACAGGAGGTAGTCCAGTTTGGGGGAGACGATATGGTCGAGTGGTTGGGCACACGATTGCTATCCCACTCGACACGGGTTCAAATCTATGTGTTCTAGTCAGTAACGTATTCAAACAACGTGTTTTTTACGAGTTGTCTTTTTACGAGTTGTCTTTTTACGAGTTGTCTTTTTACGAGTTGTCTTCGTTTACCCAAAAAAAGTGAAAAGATAAAATCGATAGCAAGATTTTAATGCAAACAAACAGACAAAGACTAAAAAGTAGAAAATAATAATCATTAAAAAAGTTTTAAAAAACCCACGTTTTCTGATTGAACTAAAAAGTAGAAAATAAATGCTATAGGCCCTACATCACAATAATGCAAGCGATCAATCTACTATAAGCGAGCAAAAACGTGGGGCGCCGTGATTTTCTTACAGTTTCTAATACTGTTGACTCTCTACAAGCTCCCTAATAAAAGTCAATAGTATTATCTAATCAATAGTAATATAACTTTTACTTCGGCGCCCCACGTTTTTGATCGCTTATAGTAGATTGATCGCTTGCATTATTGTGATGTAGGGCCTATAGCATTTATTTTCTACTTTTTAGTTCAATCAGAAAACGTGGGTTTTTTAAAACTTTTTTAATGATTATTATTCTTGGTTAAACAAAGGCTATGGTGGCAAATCCAAAATAAAAGCAGGCTAAAATCGGAGTATACATGGCCTCAATGGCGTATCGTAAGTTGTGTAGGAGAGAATCTCTTCCAACACTATAAATTAAGAACGCAGAAGAACAAAAACAAATATTATTTTTCTGCATTAAAAGGCAGCAAAATCAAAACAAAAAGCAGAAAAGTACCCAATATAAAATAGATAATTTTATCCCTTATCTTATTATCATACTACAACACTCTTTGCAGAGTTAAAAACAAAACAAGCAGACAAGACTTTTCTTAAATATTGTAGTAAAGCAAATTACTGATAGAAAAGTGACTAGTAAAGTAAAAAGCTACGCTGTTAAAAAAAACAGATGAAATACGAAGACATTTCCGGCTGTATAAAGTCATAAAAATCTTCCGGGTCTGAAAAAGCTCAGTATAATCAAACGCGGACTTAACACTCGAGTGAAATAGGCTTACAGACAGGCGGGCTGTAGAGAGAAATGTGTGTTTACAAATAAAACGAGTGAAAATATAGGCGTGGTTGTCAACTGCTAGACTGTGCTGTGTTGTATGTTGTAATGTAACACTTGGGTGCTCGTATAGCGTCTTAGCGTTGGTAACGTGTTTGTGTCTCGATGTGTGTGCCATTTGTGTTTGTATCATGTAGTTAAGTGTGTTTCAAAGTAAGGTTTAATGTCTAGAGAATGTAAGTTATGACAGTTATGTGTATGCACTTATGCGTTTATGTGCGTATTGTATATCTCTGAATTGTGTGTGTTGTAAGTGTATGCATGTAGTGTATATGCTATATCCCTCAAGCAAGTTTAATAAGTATATTTTTGTAGGAAAGGTTAGTGAGGCTTAGTCAAATTTGGTTTAGTGTGTTTTCATTTCATTTTGGCTAGCGTTGGCTAGGCATCCATGCGTGCATGTCCTTGGCCTACATGTGTTCAAGTTAGACGTGTATGTGTCCCCGCTCTATTTCTGTCTGTGTGCTGAGATTATTTGACTGTGCTTCCTTACGTATGTGTCTGTCGTTATTTAGACCGTTTAACGTTAGATAATTTTTTACCTTGAAAATAAGTTTGATCATATCACGTTAATGGGTGATAAAAGGGACGGCGTGGCTAACCCGAAAGTCTCGAGTTCGAAACCAGGTTCAAGTCGGTAGATTCTCCATGCCCACCCAGTTCTGATGGGTACCTAACTCACGTTAGGGAAAGTAAATGTGTCTGACCAAAGTATCATAATGATGAGCTGAATACATTATCCCATCATTCACCACGGTCACGGAAACAAGTAAACTCAACTTCACTTGCTCCGTTTGCAGCCAGCCACAAAAGGAAACTTTACTTTTTTAACTCTAAGCAAAATAATACAAAGGTTAAATAATATATATTTTATTTTAATGAAGTATTTTTTATATTCTTCCGGGAAGGGACGGGGACGGGAGCAGTCTAATTCCCCCCCCCCCCGTCCCCCTCCCCCCCCCCCCCACCCCGGACTGAAAAAAAAACACTGCTAGTTATGAGCAGTGGCGTAGCGAGGTCGGGTGTCACCCGGTGCGGCACTTAATGATGTCACCCCCCCCCCCCAGAGGCGTAGCGACCCTTTCCGGGGACAAACTTTCAAATTTATTTTCGATGTTCACCCCCCCCCCCCCTCGAACTTTCGATTTGCACCCCCCTCAAACTTTCGATTTTAAATTTTTCTCTATATATTTTGCTATTTTTTGCCTTGGTGTCGCCCTCCTAAATGGTGTCACCCGGTGCGGTCCGCACCCCGCCCCCCCCCCCTCGCTACGCCTCTGGTTATGAGTAGTTGAGTAGATTGCAAAAGCTAACATATCTAGTACATACATGAGTCGGCATCATTACAGCAGTCGAAGAGTCCTGAGCTCCAGGCTCGTTTAGGTTGATACCCTGCTCCAATAGGCTGGTAGACAACGGCTCCGTACGGGATTTGGTGAGCTGGGTGGTTAGGGTTAGGCTGGGCGTAGTTCTGGTTATAGGGGTTAGGCCCGGGTCTGGTGGGGTCGCTTGATATAGGCTGAAGTAGAGTAATACATTAGCTGGGTTATATTTCTGGTTATAGGGGTTAGGCCCGGGTCTGGTTGGGTCGCTTGATATAGGCTGAAGTAGAGTAATATATTAGTTGGGTTATATTTAGTAGTTCTAATATAGGACGTAGGCCTGGGTCTGGTGGGGTCGCTTGATATAGGCTGAAGTAGAGTAATATATTAGTTGGGTTATATTTAGTAGTTCTGGTTATAGGACGTGGGTCCGGGTCTGGTTGGGTCGCTTGATATAGGCTGAAGTAGAGTAATACATTAGCTGGGTTATATTTAGTACTTCTGGTTATATATGGGGTCGTTTGATATAGGCTGAAGTAGAGTAATACATTAGGTGGGTTATATTTAGTAATACATGCATTAGATAAAGTACTTTCACAGCTTTGTATTTTGGTTATATTCACTGTATTTTCACAGCTATGAGGGGTGTGGGGAGGGGGGGATCGTTCTTGAATGACGTAGAGTGCCTGATTTTTTCGAGAATGTTTTCTGGGAAGTCAGAATGAGACAAAAAAGTGACGTAATATACTTTTGGAAAATGAAAATTGAAACGTTTTTTTTTTCTAAAAAAGTTAATTTTAGCTATTGGGAAGAGGGGAGAGAGTGAACGACAGAGGCTTAGAACGCTTCGCTACGCTTCTGAAAAAGGGGCAATTTTTTTTCCTTTCGTCGCTCAAGTGGAAAGGTTTAACTTTACGTCACTGTACCTGACGGGGGTGGGGGAGAGGGGCGGGGGAAATTATCTGAAATAACATGACCTCAATTAAGGACAACACTAAAATGCAATCGTTTATCGTCTACATAGATAAACAATTTCCCACCTCCAACCCCTTCTTCTCATTGGTAAGTATTAAAATGAACTTTAACCCTAAATTTTTTTTCTTAGTAATCTTAACGACGATACATATCATTCAGGCATGCAGTTCGGTAAAAGGATAGGCGGATAGTGGTTCTTTAGAAAACGGATACTATGGCCCACTTCATTGCTGGCTTAGTGTATGTTATTTTTACCTACTAATATCATAGCTGGAACAACATAAGCTTTAATAAACTTGTCTTGTATCAATAAGTTTATATTTAATTAATAAATGTTCTGGTTTCAGTAATTATTAGTTCAAACCTCGCCTTCATGTTTTATTTGTGATTACGAGGGTAAGATTTTATCTACTTCTAATATAGATGCGTTTTTAGTATGGTGTATGGAATGCAATAAAAAAGCGAAAATAGAGAAACTCTACTTCAACTGCCAAAACACGTGGTTCTGTTAATCGGTAAGGACTAAAGGATTACTACTTACGTTTGTGTCATTTAGTAGTCTTTTTGTCTCCATCTTGTCCTGTTTACAGATACAATCTTTCACAAGTTTTGAGGCCCTATGTCAAGATTTCTTGTCCAAACTTTTATTTTGTAATAAATCTATTCTAGTACAAATATAATGTATTTAAAAGTGATTTTATTATTTTCACTGCAAAACAACTTATACTTTTGTATTAGGTCATGTATTAAACTGAAAAAAAACCCGATGTTATTGAAGGTATAAAAGCACTGCATGAAAACAGGAACGATAACTAAGTGCACACCTCTGTGCTTGTCACTTGATGTTTACAGGTCTAGAGTAGACGTGTGTGGATCAATCATATTCAACAGGAAGTGTAAAATAGCGGTCCACGGTCTTAAAGTTAGACAACTCGGATTTTTTTTAACTTTAACTCTGATAAATTTAAATTAACGATTTCATATGTAGATCTACACACAATACATTAACAAAATTGAATTATTCTTAAATTGATATTGTGTAAAATAAAATTTAATTGCAGAGTTATTACAATTTTTCAAAAATCATGTTTTTCTATTAAGGGAAAAAAAAAATGTTTTTCTATTAAAAAATAATAATAATAATAATTCTAAAATCATTTTGCGTTATTTGAGAATGATGAATAAGAAAACAATTTGGCTGATACACCAAGGTTTATCTTTATAAGAAGCGCATGTGTCGGCTAGGATAAATTCCCGCTGATATGTCGAATTGTTTCAGACAAGGACCAATCTTCCTTAGATCGAGTAATGTTCAAATGTTGATCCTGTTCAGATAGGGGTGGGTCATCGAGGTGGTTAGAAAACATCAGCACAGCGTCTGGGGTATGATCAGAGGCGTAGCGACCCTTCCCGGCGCCCGGGGACAAACTTTTCGATTTGCACCCCCCCCCCCACTCTAGATTTTGATTTGCACCACCCCCTCAAACTTTCGATTTGCACCCCCCCCCCCCCCTCGAGATTATGATGTGCACCCCCCCCTCGAGATTTTGATTTGCATCCCCCCCCCTCAAACTTTCAATTTGCACCCCCCTCAACCTTTCAATTTATTTTTCCAACCCATTTTGGCGCCCCCTAAGCTCGGCGCCCGGGGACATATGTCCCCCCTCCCCGCCCCCCCCCTACCCCCCCCCCCCCTCGCTACGCTACTGGGTATGATCACATTGTACAATTTAGGAGAAATTACACCGGATATCCTTTAGGAGTATATTGTGATACAGCAGATTTGAACTATAATGGGATATGATCATGATGGCACATGCTCACGTGGGATGTGTAAAATGGGATAATATGTATGTTGTGAACATACTGACACCTTGTTAATGGTAATCCACTGTGTCACTCAACATAAGACAAAAAACCACAAACGGGTTACAGAACACGAGACGAAAACAAACAAATGCTCGTTACAACACTAAATAAAAGTTGAATACATATCTACACTATCCACTCACAGTCTGTTCTAAAAAATCATAATCATCTTTTCCCGTTCGTGCCCAAGACACATGGGGCAGATGAAGTACAGTTCACCTGTTTCAATGACTTCCGCATACATAGGGATAGTGTGGTCAGCACTATGCCCATCTGACTTTGAGAGTCAAGCAGCCATCACAGCTGGTTGGACTCAGGGATGTTTTACAGACTCGAGCCCGGTATCAGTGGCGTCGCTAGGTCGGGCGTCACCCGGTGCGGCACTTCATGATGTCACCCAATCCCCTACACACACCAAAAGAAAAAGTATATATATATATATATATATATATATATATATATATATATATATATATATATATATATACAGTGGCGGAACTAGAAAAAAAGGGCCACCCCGCAAAAAAAATGTTAGGCCCCCCATATATATATACACATATATATATATATATATATATATATATATATATATATATATATATATATATATATATATATATATATATATATATATATATATATATATATATATAGGCCTATATATGATATGATATATATACAATCACAAAATACGAACATAAATACTCATTATACTGGCCTGTTAGGGATTTGAGATACATCAATTTTAAAAATTCCAACATCGTGTCATGTGTGTTAGTGCATTAGTGTGTTTTGTGAAAATCAGTTTTAATTAATTTTTAATAGAAGCCACAAATCCAGTTGGTCAAAAATAATATAAAACATTAAAGCTTTGTATAAGTAATGGTGTCTCGTGTTATGTTTATTTTCATGTTTTTTTTATTTATATTATTAATTTTTAAAATATTATTGATTTAATACATTTCCTTTTTATAAAATGTCATTCTTTAGTAATTACTTATAAAAAAATAATAATTAAGAGAAGTAAATAGTTTTTAATTTGTTTAGTACAAATCTATTAAAAGGAGCTTATGATCACCCCTATTTGACTAATTTTTTTTAAAAAAAAAGGGAAATAAGTCATGGAAGTGGTTTGAACATTTGCTTATCTTTGATAAGTTTAATTGTAGGAGAAAGACTCGGCTTTCACAGTGGTTTAAAAACAAAGGGAAAAAGAATATACAAGAGCGTGGGGTGGTGTCTATAGAATAAAGATAATCTAACCGCAGCTACGGTAATTTTTTACAAAACAACCATAAGTCAAAATAAAAGAATTTTTTTTTTTTAAACTATAACATTTTTTTATTATTGTCGGCTCTGGGCCCCTAAATGGCGTGGGCCCCCCCGCATTGCGGGGTCTGGCGGCACTGTAGTTCCGCCCCTGTATATATATATATATATATATATATACATGAGAGTGTGTGTATTTGTATTGTCGAGATAGTCAATGTGTAATTTTATAAGACTTTTTAACTCTAAATATTCAAATATACATTAACTGAAATGGCAAAAAAGCATTTTCTTTTATATATTTTGCAATTTTTCGTCTTGGTGTCACCCCTCTAGATGGTGTCACCCTGTGCGGTCCGCACCCCCCCCCCCCCACCCCCGGCCCCGCCTCGCGACGCCTCTGCCCGGGATCCGAACCAATTCTAAATACTAACACAAAAGTAAAACAAACCTAGGATACAGTGGCTATAGAACTAAAGTACACAGCACTTATCTACACTAAACTGTCTTTAATCACGTGGTCACAGTCCTGTTTGTGCTTGTTTGAGTACATGTATAAAAGCTCTATGATAGCATAGTTAGCTCGCCTCAGTACAGTACTTGGGGGTCATCCATAAATGATGTCACGCTTTTTTAAATAAGATTTTTACCTTCCCTCTCCCGTCCGTCACACATCGTCACAAAAAGTTAGAATCTCCTATCCCCCCCCCCCTAAAATGACGTCACACCTCAGCCTACAACCCCGTCAAAATTGCTGTTAATTTTTCTTAAAATACAATATTTTTCCCAAATCTTGTATGAACTTTGTCAACATAGAGTATTTTAATCACACACTGCTCTTTCATTATCAATAACTACCGCTCTCAAGCCGCTAGCCGCAACAATAACTACCGCTCTCTAGCCGAAACAATAACTACCGCTCTCTAGCCAAATAAATAACTACCGCTCTCTACCCTCAACAATAACTACCGCTCTCTAGCCGCAACTATAACTACCGCTCTCTAGCCGCAACAATAACTACCGCTCTCTAGCCGCAACAATAACTACCGCTCTCTAGCCGCAACAATAACTACCGCTCTCTACCCTCAACAATAACTACCGCTCTCTACCCTTAACAATAACTACCGCTCTCTAGCCGCAACAATAACTACCGCTCTCTAGCCGCAACAATAACTACCGCTCTCTACCCTCAACAATAACTATTGCTCTCTACCCTTAACAATAACTACCGCTCTCTACCCTCAACAATAACTACTGCTCTCTACCCTCAACAATAACTACCGTTCTCTACCCTTAACACTAACTACCGCTCTCTAGCCGCAACATTGACTACCCCTCTCTAGCCTCAACAATGACTAACGCTCCCATCCGACAGTTCAACAACACAAGTTGTTGTGACAGCGATGTTGTCACTTGAGGATAATGGATAGTTATCACCACGTACGCATGCGTGAGGTTAGTCGTTGTTTTTTAACTCACCCGTAATTAAGGTCAAGGGAATAGTCTAACCAGAGGCGTAGCGAGGGGGGGGGGGGGTGCGGACAGCACCTGGTGACACCACTTAAGGGGGGTGATACCAAGGCAAAAAATAGCAAAATATATAGAGAAAAACTTGAAGGGGTGGGTTGCAAATCGAAAGTTTGAGGGGGGGGGGGGGAGGGTGCAAATCGAAAATTTGAAAGTTTGTCCCCGGGAAGTGTCGCTACGCCTCTGGGGGGTGACACCATTAAGTGACGCACCGAGTGACACCCGACCTCGTTACGCCCATGAGTCTAACTGCTATCCCGTGACCTCAATCGTTCTTTAACTCATGAACACAGTGTGGGCGTGACACCGCTTTTATACTATACATGTCTAGAAGAAAAAACTTCGTAGTAAGTACCCCCTCCCACCCTCCCCACTACATTTTCTGACAAAATTAACTTACGACGTGTATAGTTAAATAGTTTCTTCCAGGCATTTATTAGGGAGCCGAACCCCCCCCTCCCCATCCAAAAAAAAGTCTATTGCCCCCCCCCCCCACCTCAAAGAAATGGAATCTATATATATAGAAAACTGAAAATATATACTTTTAACAGCGCGCTCCCCCCCCCCCCCCCAATGGAAATTTAATCCGCCCCCACCCCCTCCCGAAAATTTCAAGTGGAAGCACTAGATTATAGAATCTAGATCTAGATCTACATGTTGCGAGTGTAAACGCAGTGTAAGGGAGGCGACACTTGTGTTCATTTTTTTTTTGGTCTTGCCATTGTGCATACATATTAATATTATCCAACTATAATAACGTTCAAAGTGATTTACATTGCTTTCTGAAGATGGGCAACTTCATGGATTTCTACATTATTTCTAAAAAGCTAGGGTGTATGATAATATGTCGGTCCACTATTTTAGTTTTGTTTTTAAAAAGGCACCTTGCACTGTTCTGTATTTGCGGTAAGCTGAACTTGAACCTAGAAATTATATTACTCTATTAGTATTGTCATACATTTGAAGTTAAAGGTTCTTCGTTATAATATATCCTGAAAAAGATTAACTTGAGCCAAAGATATGATTTAATTGAGATGGAAATAATTTGACAACATTCAAACAAGTAGAGTACATCTAGACTATAATATATCGTCATTTATCGATTCATTTGAGTTTAGAACAAAGTAAATTTCGAAAAAGAAAATATAGATCTAGATCTATATACAAAGAACAGTTACTCTATATGAATATATATGAATTAATCCTGTTATTTCCCTTTGTAAAATTATAAACACAGTAGTCAGGTCACTATTTTCTAAACAAATGCACTTGTAACAACGATTCAACATTAAGCCAATCCTATTCGCTTTTAATTATTTTTAATCATGAAAAATAAATAAGTGTGACGATGCAGATAAGCGTTTGCAATTAACTACGTAGTCTGTAGTATTACGTTGTTATGGTTGGTACTAGATCTAGATTTTCTAGATTAAGTCAGTCGTCTGAAATCGAAAAGCAAGTCTTCATTTTAAAATTTAAATTTTAGTGACTAGTATATTAGTATAAGTGTGGAGTGTAGATTCTAGATAGATTTCTAGATCTAGATTCTAGATCTAGTTTAGTTAGATTTTAGAATCTAGATCTAGATTTAGACTTTATTAAGACTACTAGATCTACTTACTACTAGTAGTAGTAAGTAGATCTAGTAGTCTTAATAAACTACTACTACTACTATAAACTATAAACTATATAAAATTAATGGTAATCTATCGTTTTGGGTACGTAAAATCGCCCGCGACTAGTAATGTGAAAAACAGGTGACTCCTTAAATTTTAATAATTATTTCACATTTTGAGGAGGATTTATGTTTTAAAAAATACAAAAATGTTTCTTTGTTTCATTTAATGATTTATGTACCTGTTTTTAAACAATTGAATTAAAACTTTTCAGTAATAAATGAAGACTAGTGATGTTTCCAACAGATGCAACCATGCTCATTTACTATAGCAGCCATCTTGTTTAAGTTTTTTTTTATAGCGGATATAGCGTGAGACAGGGGGAAGCCACTCTATTTTACAAATGGCTGCTGTTTATATATATAGCAAATCTTGCTCGCAAACACTGCTGTTTAAAGTTAATTTCTGGCATATATTGATATATTTATAGTAGTCCGAGAAAAGATCTCAGTGGCACATCTTGTTCTACTATATAAGACTAACATTAACAACAACCTAAAAACAGAGGCGTAGCGACCCTTACCGGCGCCCGGGGACATACTTTCAATTTGGCGCCCCCTTGGGAGCAAATTTTCGATTTGCACCCCCCCCCTCGAACTTTTTATTTGCACCCGCCCTCAAACTTTCAATTTGGCGCCCCCCCCTAAGGTCGGCGCCCGGGGACATATGCCCCCCCCCCCCGCCCCCCCCTCGCTACGCTACTGCCTAAAAAGTAGATCTAGATCTATATATATATAATATATATATAGATCTATTTTATATAGGCCTAGGCTAATTATTATAATTAGGGCCTATATAAAATATTATATTTATATTCTATAGGACCTAGATCTAGCATATAGATTATATTTTATATTGAAATAATATTGATTAGGCCTAAATTTACAAGTGAATCTTTTCCAATTTCATGAGCCAGATGATGAGATGTGATGTATTTTCCAGAAACATCTAGATGTTACATGCTGCTGACACTTATGATGATACAGTACTAGAGAGAGATCTATATATGTGTGAAGATTGTAAGTTGAGGAATGCATTTAATTTAAAAATTAATAAAGCCTATAAGCTAAGTATAAACTGTTTTACTATTGAACGGGATGGTGTGGTCTGGCAGTAGAGTGCTAGACTCACTGCGACTGCTTACCCAAAAGTCTCGAGTTCGAATACAGGTTTAAGTCTGTAGAATATCCCTGAATCCACCCAAAAACTCTAGTTCACTTGCCTCATGGACCATCAGGTTATAATCATAAACATGCGATAAACTATAACTATAATCATTGAGAAAATATATTCTTATAAATTTTATAGCAGAATGTTTACGTGTTATCTTCCCACAAGTAATTGTATCGCTTACCTGTTTCAACAGGCATTTGCTTTTCTTTTTGTCAGAAAAAAGCATGGTAATTTAAGGCTAATTTAATCTTTTCTGCCAAAATTAGAACTTATCAAATAAAATATTTAAAATGTTAATAAATTCCATTCCATTCTCTACTGCAATTTCTTGCAGTGGTTTACTATTTGATTGTCATATAAGCCATCAAGTGACTGCAATAATATAAGTGTCGGCATAGCCTAAATTGTGTTAAAATAAGAAAACAAAATTTTAGATAAACTAAATTAAGTGGTAAAAATATACAGGCCAACTTGTGCCTCACCCACTGCATCACTGATGAGTTCATCTTCATTATGCTAATGTATAAATAGTTATACCTTTTGACCTTTTAGAGTTCAGGTTGTGCTTGCAAGCTATCTTATGCTCACCATTGAGGATGTCTGAATGAATTCATCTTCATTATTTTAGTGTATAAATAGGTATACCTTTTGACCTTTTAGAGTTCATGTTGTGCTAGCAAGCAGTCTTATGCTCACCATTGAGGATGTCGGAATGAATTCATCTTCATTTTGTTGATGTTTAAATAGTTATACCTTTTGACCTTTTAGAGTTCAGGTTGTGCTAGCAAGCTGTCTTAAGCTCACCACTGAGGATGTCTGAGAAGTTAACAGAGTCGGTACGTGGCCCGGCACTGACCCTGTACAACAGGTTTGCTGAACTGATGCTGGTTGTTGGCCTGGATGAGAATACTGGACTGGTGCCTGGAAGAAAAGATGATGTACGTTGTTTTTTTTTGTTTTTTTTTTATCTTTTTATTTTAAATTAACATTTTATACTGTTACAGTACTTTTTCCATCTTTGAGTTAAGAATCAATTATATTATGATACTTAATTTTAGTAGCATAGAAGTTTTTTTTGTAAAAATTAAGAAGCCCTTTTTTTTGTTAATGAGCCCACAATTCTTTTATTTATAGCTGTATCCTAAATGGGTGGAGATCTTAAACAACAATTTACCTACTATTTTATTTTTGACATATAATTTGTAATGTCTTATTTCATCATCTAATATATTTGTGATTGTTTACAAAATGAAATTTTGAAGTTAACGCTAACATGTCAGGGATCTGCATGGTTGAGTCGGTAAAGCTCATGGTTGCTAAACCGAAGAGTCTTTAGTTTGAACCCTCGGGCAGATGAGGCTCGTTAGCTGGGGACAGCCACTCTTCTAGGCGAGACAACTCCAAAATCAAACAACTGCTGCCTTGTAGTTTGTTCTTGGTTGGACAAAGGCTATGGAAGCAAATTCAAAAAGAAAAGCAGGCTGAAATCGGTGTCAATGACCTCAATAGCACATAACCAGTTGACACGTATCCTTAATTGTGTTGGAGGGAATCCCCTCCAACACTAAAATTAAGAACGAAAAAGAAGAAGCATACATGTCTGATCTGTTTATTTTTCCTAGAGTGATGGTGACAGGGATGATTTACTCAGCAATCTTTTTGACGATGTCTACGAGGCTCAGGTCCTTGCAGCCATATCTGCCTCTAAAGCCCTGGTGTTCCAGCCCCACCTGATGGAGGACCCGACCTACCCGCCCGCACCTGAGTCTGTGGTTGGCATGAACAGTTTTAAGTCTTTCAGGTGTGTTTTAATTAGGGGATGGCATGGTTGAATGGTAGAGTGTTTGCCTGCTAGAGCAAAGGTCTCGTGTTCAGATCTTGGCCCAGACTCAGGTCTGTAGGAAGTCCTTGAGTCCACCCAGGTCTGATGGGCACCTGACTCACGTTAGGGAAAGTAAAATGGCTGAGCATCCTTTCATAACCTGTGATCAAGAAACATATGAGCCTCTGTTTTCTAGAACATAAGGTCTGAATGGCATGGAGGGTTTTTTTTTTTAGTTTTATATTCTTTAATTATATATATATATATATATATATATATATATATATATATATATATATATATATATATATATATATATATATATATATATATATATATATATATATATATATATATATATAGTTTCTTCTTTAACTATTTTTTTAATGTTGAATTTTTTATAACATCATTTTAACATTATATTATTCAGGGTTTAAATTTCTTTGTAAAGCGAAAATAAAAATAAATATCAGGTTCCCATTCTATTATGATTAAAGAATGTGGAATTTATATCATTTGTTAGAATTGTTGTGTAGGTTAATAAATAAAAAATAATGAAAGCATATGTCCATTTTCTAAGAAAGTGAACTCAGGTTAGATTTTATTAAAGTAGTTTACCTTTAAGAAGGTCAGTTTTCCAGTGCATTTACTACTATCTTCAGGGTTTCCACACAGCCCGAAAACCGGGAATTTCGAAATTTAATTTCCCAACCGGGAAAACCGGGAATTTCGATAAATAGCCGGGAAATATCTTTAAAAACCGGGAAATCTTGCTTCCCAGGTTTTTTAATCTAGTTATGGCGCACAAAACTAGGCTCGCGTGTTCGCTTGGTGCCTCTTTACCGTTGATCTGTTTTCGGCCCATGACATAAGTGTACATGGTACATCTTTAGCACTAAATTACTTCCCATATTTCTTACCAAATTTCTCGCTGTGTTTGTATCAGGTCACAAGCAGAAGATTCCATCAACGGGAGAAGTAAAAACTACACGTCCCATCGCACTGTGTCTGTCAACCCATCAGTCATCAAACAACACCTGAGCAAACCTGAAGCCACTGCCATGTCCAAGGCAGTTGTAGACCTACCGTTGTCTAAAGATGCTATTGAGGCCATCACGACTTTCTGCTTTCCTGGTACCTGATATATTTTTACATTTTATTAAAATATTTTAAGAGTTAGTATTTTAAGGCTTTGTATGATTAAATATTTAATAATTAAAGTTAATATGTAAAGGTTGGTTCCCAGAAAAATGTGCAATAGGAAAACTTTTGCGGGCAGAAAAATTCAAAAATACATGTTATTTAAACTAAAACACTTTACTTTTGTCATATTTCATGAAAATACATTTTATTATGCAACAATATACATGTAGTCGCTTTTTTTTTAATATCTATAAATGCTTGACTTTAGAAATTAAAAATGCTGTCGCGTACTTTTTTTATGCGTATCTTTCCAGTCACAGCAAAGGTTATATCTGATTAAATTTGTTTATAAAAGTTAGTAAGTAACATTATTTGTTCTTGTGCTAGGCTACATGATTGCTACCAAAAAGGTTTAGAGCTTCGTTATCATGCTTGAGAGTACCCAGGTCTAGTAGGGAGATTAAGGGCAGCTGGGCTTAGTTTACAGCACACAATCCTTTCCAATGTCCAGATCAGAGTAACATATCAGCTCTACTTCATAAGCATCCCAAAAATTACATCTGAAATTGATATTTATTTTCTGCTTTTTTGTGAAATTAAGTTAATCATTTACACAACCCTATGTAATTACTATTTATTGTTGTAGAAGTAGTATATTTCAAATCATGTGAAATACATATATGTATACACTTATAATGATTAATTTCTTGTTTTGGCATCCTTTAGGAAACATAGAATTTTTTTTTTTTAATTCTGAATTCTGCAATGACAAAATGTTTGGAACTAGTCTTTGTTGACGCTAATAAACTCTAAAACTTACATGCCTTTCTTATAAATTGACTTGCGGATGTTTTTTCTGCAGAAAATATACATGTCTTTCTTATAAATTGACTTGGGGATGTTTTTCTGCAGAGAATGTTCATGTGTTCAGGGAAAAGCCAGACAACAGCATCCACTTCTTAGTGCTGACTGATGTGTCAGGCAGCAAGACGTATGCTTCATGTCTGACCTTCTATAAACCATACAAGTTAACCAAGGTATTAAGTCTTATATTGATGTGACATTTGAATTGTTCTCAAGTTTTGTTTGGTGTTTATCAAGACAAAAGTCTACAAGTTAACAAATCTTGTTTATGATACAAGCAATTGCTTGGCCTAGGGACATCATTTTTTATTTATATTTAAATAACCAAAATGTATTATATCAACAATAAAAAATATAGTATAAAAAATTTTATGCAAAGTTCATTGATAGAAAATTCTCATTTTAATTTTAGGTTTTGTTTACTTAATAAAGGTTTTGTGAAATGGCATTATTATTAATACAAAATAATCTTTTACCTTTAAAAAAGTATTTAAAAATTTCAAGTTTTACTGCACAGCAGCTAAACAAAATCTGGTCACTAGTTTATTTACAGACAAGACTCCTCATGGGCTGAGGTTAACTCATGAATGAAGTAACACCTAATTACTAATTACCCCCAGGAATTTAATGGAAACATCTTGTATTGCCAGGGTTTGATAGAAACATACCTTACATTATACAAAACCATGTCTTCAAGGATTTAGCTATTTAATTAATCCTTTTGTACCCTAGACACATGGGGCAGACACAGAAAGCTCCCTCCGCTTTTGTCGCTCGCCGGCAATTTTCCTGGCAGTCTCCCATGACAGTCCTGCTTCTGCCAGCTGCTTCACAGCCATGTGCCTCCACATCTCCCTTGGCCTTCCTTGATTTTTTTCCCCCCGGGGTGTCCAGTTTAGCGCTATTCCTGTGGTGTCTTCTGGAATCATTCTTAGGATGTGCCCCATCTTTTTTTTTTGATTATTTTGGAAACAGCTTCAATTTTCATCTCTCCTACTTAATTAATAAACCTAATAATTGTGTATTTCCAGGCATCTAATGGAAACATCTCTTACACCATACTAGACCCTATAATAAATTAACAAATTAATTAAACCCTAATTATTGTGTATCCCAGGAGTCAAATGGAAACATCTCTTACACCATACAAGACACTATCATGAATTAACAAATTAATTAATTTACACCTAATTATTGTGTTTCCCCAGGAGTCTAATGGAAACATCTCTTACACCATACAAGACACTATCATGAATTAACAAATTAATTAATTTACACCTAATTATTGTGTTTCGCCAGGAGTCTAATGGAAACATCTCTTACACCATACAAGACACTATCATGAATTTGTCAATTAATTAATTAAACCCTAATTATTGTGTATCCCAGGAGTCTAATGGAAACATATCTTACACATTACAAGACACTATCATGAATTAATCAATTAATTGATTAAAACCTAATTATTGTAGGAGTCAAATGGAAACATCTCTTACACCATACAAGACACCAGCCAGAAACTGAACCACCATCCTAACATATTCTATTGCTACATCCCTCAGTGTTGTGTGCTGGTCTCCAAATACCCTTACTTCTACGCCATGAAGGAATGCTTGTCTTGGTAGGGGGAATATTTTTTGTTCTTTACAATTGTGAAAGTGTAGTTACATTTGATTTAAAATATGTTTACTCTTAGTTCTGTTTTTAAATTATGCTGAAATAAATTATATTCTGATCAAAATATATTTTGGATTATTTGATTAAAAATTATATAAAAAAATAATTATGAAGATCTGTTGGTTCATTGTGTATAGACATTTAGAGTCACATATGAGAGTATACTTTGGTCAGCACTATGCCCAGCCACCTTTGTTTATCTAATGTTAGTCAGGTACCTATCAGGTTGGAATCAGGGACTTCCTACAGACTAGAGCCCAGTATCGAAACTTGAGGTTTTTGGGTTAGCATTTATAAGCTCTACAATTCAACCACACCATCCCATTGTTAGGATTATTCAGAAATAATATTGTTTGATCAAAGTATTGTATTTATATTATGCAAATATTCAGCTTTCTTTGATAATTAAAATTTACTTAAAAAAATATTTCAGCATGATCAGCCATGTGGAGCGAGACCTGGAAGAAATGTTTCAGTTTCTTAAAGACTTCACCTACACCATGACCATGTCACCTGTTCCCCCTGCTGGCAATGTTGTTGTGGTATGTCTGTTTGTTTGTGGTATGTTGTTGTGGTATGTCTGTTTGTTGTGGTATGATTGTTTGTTTGTTGTATGTTTGTTGTTGTTGTTTTACAATGTTTGTATTGGCATATCTGTTTGTTGTAGTCTGTTTGTTGTTGTTGAAGAATGTTTGTTATTTTAGTCTGTTTGTTGTAGTTTATTTGTTGTTCTTTTACAATGTTTGTTTTGTATTGGCATATCTGTTTGTTGTTTTTTTAGAATGTCATTTTGGTCTAGTATGTTTGTGGTAGTTTTGGTATGTCTGTTTTATTATCATATGTCTGGTTGTTTTTTGTTTTGTCTGCTATTTTTAGTTTGTTGTTGTATTAGATCTGTTTAATGTTTTAGTAGTATGTCTGTTTTTTTTGTTGTTATGTTATGTTTGTGTGCTATTTTTAGTTTTTTGTTTTGCTGTTGTGTTAATTTTTTAGTAGTCTATTGTTTTAGTATGCCTGGTTTTTTTTTTTTTTTGGTTATTTTTGTTTACTTCTTTTAGTTTGTTTTAATGTTGTATTAGATCTGTTTGATGTTTTAGTAGTATGTCTGTTTATTTTGGTGTTTAGTTAGCTGTAGTATGTTTCTTTCATGTTCTAATTCACTTTTTGTTATCTGCGTGACTTGAAATAATTTTACAAAATCTAATTTGTCTTTCTAATACTATTAAAAATTGTTCTCAATAATAATGTTCTTAAACTTGTATTTCGTTTAAAAATTGTTCTATCTTTACCTTTATTATATCTATGATAACATTCTGATTATGTAGCTAAAAAAGTCTATTATTAAGAGTTACTAATAGTAATTCTACTAATAATTATTTTAGTTGTTTTTTCTGTTAAAAAAATTCAATTTTTTATAATACAATTTTTTTTTCCAGGAAATGACTGTGTTTAATTTATCCGTGTCATTGTTCCCCACTGAGACCCCTGAGAAGCCTGTCCTTGACCTGCCCCTACACCTGACCTTCCTGTGTTTCCCTGTGGATGAGCTGCTGAAGGTGTTTACAGCCATCCTGTGTGAGGAGAGGCTTGTGTTTGTCAGCTTCAACTACGCTCTGCTGACCACTGTCATGGAGGTGGGGGTTGTCAGTTTGTGTGAGAGGGTTGTGTTTGTCAGCTTCAACTACGCTCTGCTGACCACAGTCATGGAGGTGGGGGTTGTCAGTGGTTGGGTTGTCAGTGGTTGGGTTGTCAGTAGTTGGGTTGTCAGTGGTTGGGTTGTCAGTGGTTGGGTTGTCAGTAGTTGGGTTGTCAGTGGTTGGGTTGTCAGTGGTTGGGTTGTCAGTGGTTGGGTTGTCAGTAGTTGGGTTGTCAGTGGTTGGGTTGTCAGTGGTTGGGTTGTCAGTAGTTGGGTTGTCAGTGGTTGGGTTGTCAGTTGTGTGTGAGAGGGTTGTGTTTGTCAGCTTCAACTACGCTTTACTGACCACTGTCATGTGAGATGGGTTTGTTAGTGGTTTGGTTGTCAGTGGTTTGATTGTCAGTTCTTGAAATTATTTAGTTCATTTTTAGCTCAGGGTGTAACGGACATATACAAAAATTACATGACATATAAGTAACTCAATAGTTACCCTGAATTGCGGATGAATTACTAATATGCTTACTTTTATTTAAAAAAATAGAATCCAAAATATATTACCTTTTTAGCCACTTCACTAAATATTAGTGATTTTAATGAAACAAAGCAAAAGGGTCTCAACAAAACCAAAAAAAATAAGTTAGGTTGTATCCTTACTAATAAAGTTTGATAGAATTTCTGATGTTTACCACCTTTGATTGTGTGTGTTGTTTGTCTTCTCCAGAGTTTTTTGTACTACATTCTACCATTCAGCTGGAGGTTCACCTATGTTCCGATACTTAGCGCCTCCTCTCTGGAGCTGCTAGAGGCCCCAGGGACGTTCATGATGGGCTGTCACTCCAAACATTTGGATGTTGTTGAGCAGGTGATGTGGGTTGTGTTAAATTCACATTTTATATTCAGTTTACATTCATTTCAAAATAAAATAATGGATGATTTTAGATACTGATGTCCTATAATAGACTCTTCTATAAAATAGGTGTGTTGGGTTATTAGTCGTATTGTAATCTCGACTAATTTTCCGGTTAGAAATTAGGGTTAGCCGTATGGTAGGACAAGGGTTGGGGTTAGGGTTAGGGACATTATCCAGCCATGTGTGTAGTTTAGTTACCTACCAGTAACATAACACCTTTTTTTAAAGAAGATTTTTTTATCCGACACTGGTATAAAAAATTCCCCTGAAACAAACATTTAAATGTTTATCAAAATACACTGCAATTCAACAAAGAAGTTATGACTCAAAATGCATGTCTTATATGTCGTAAGTAAATACTACATCTTCTTTCATCATTTGAAAATAATCCCATTTTGTTTTTTTTTTGTTACTTCCACTTGTACTGTTCATAATAGTAAATATAATTTTCACTTATGAAATCATACACTTACAAATCAAACTACTCTTTAATTTATTTTGATAAAGAAATAAAAACTCTTCTCTTTAATAAAATTATTTACTTTAGGTTAAATAAAAAACAAAATTTTCCTAAATTTTTTAAACTAATAAGTCTAACACTGGGTTTATACTTACGACATGTATACTATGCATATCTAGAAAAAAAACTTGCAAGTTAACGTATTATGAAAACATTTTTCCCACAACATTTATATTTACTTGCTACAAATTTTTTCCTAGACATATTTAATATACATGTCCTAGGTGTAAAAGCAGTGTAAATAAGAGACTAGCAACACAACTGATTCCAAGTTGTATAGGTAACGTCCTGTCCCTTGGGTCCATCAGCTGTATGGAGAGAGGGGGGTCTGATACATGGACAACATCTCGCTCTTCTCAACTTTGGGCCCAGGCTTTGTGCTTGGATTTCCAATGTGCTATCATCTAAAGGTCTATTAGACTATGGAGCCATATGACATTAAAATTAACTATTCCCACTATTTAGGTTGAAGGTCTAGTCGTTGCCAACATAGATGAAGGCACCGTTACAGTGAACGCCTCTGAGAATATGTCCCCCACCCAGATCAACCCCCACTCAGATTTCTACGTCCTCTGCGAGCCTGGATTCATTCCAAACCTTCCTGTAGAGCCTGCTAACCTGTTTAAGAAAATATGCAAGAGATCCAAATTTCAGATGGAACTCTCAGATGTTCAAAGGTAAAATAATAATTTCCCTCTGCTATAGTTTCTACAGTGTTATTTAAACAAGGCTAGTACATCTGTCATAACAGCCAATATGTATTGAATCTATTTATTTGTTATCCTTTTTGACCTAAGTCCAAACCCTATGCTTAACCATAACAGTTGTATCTGCAGAAAAATAATCAAGGCTGTACAGCCCAGTTGTCAATCATATAAATACTGTAATGTTTCTATGTTTACAGAATTTGATAATTTATTGGTTTTATCATTTAACTCAATGTATAGCTTATGAGTTTTTAATTTTGAAAATCATTGTAGTTCTTTAATTTAATATATGAGACTACTGTTTATTTCTTAAATACATATCAAAACATTTTTTTATTCTGTGACGTTTTTTAAGTTTTTACTTTTTTTTTTGGTAAAACGCTTACATTTAACTGCTTTTGTTATTTGAGTTACAAATTTTAATAAGTGTTGCTTTGTTGTTGTCTTTTAGACCATTCTGCTATGATATTGAGGAAGAAAAAGCGTTCCGCATGAAGAAGTGTATGCAGTTTAACACAGAAATTAGTTTTGCTTTCTTGGAGATGATGGTCAATTTGTTCAGGTGAGTTTTATTACTGCTGTGTACTGTATTACTCCTTTTAACAAGTTGTTTTCAATGTTGTATTTTACAAGCTTGGATGTTTTTATTTGATTTGTGTCATATCTAATTGTGAATAATCCTAACTGTTTAATGAAACAAGTTGAATATATAGGAACTATTAAGTATTTTATTTAACATTTAAATTTATTAAAGCTTTTTTAAAAATGAAAATGTAAAATTCAAGATGTATAAATTGTTTTGATTCTAATATAATGTGGAGGTGTGTTTGTAGATTGCTGTGTTTGATTAACATTGTAATTTGTGGTGCCATACTTCTTGTATAAAAGTGTGCTGCCATACTTTTTGTCAATTTCTTTCCTTTTCTTTGTTGACAAAAGAAAACACATTTTTAGAAATTACTTAATAAGACATTTAACAAAAAATGTGATAAAGCTGTCCTTTTTTAAAATTGTTAAATTTTTCATTTATGGTATAACAATACCTCTAAAACTTCCTTTTAATTAAGTTTGTTTGTTTAGCATGACTTATTATATAAGGTACAGAAGCTTCACTTACTTGTATAAATAAATAAAATGAATGAAAATGTGTTTTCTTGTCACAAATTTCTTTAATCTTGCTAACCATCTTACAGCATGGTGTGAAGTTTTTGAGTGTTGTTGCTTTTGATTGTTGTTTTTTTCTCTCCAACATTGTTTCTCTGAATTTTTAGAGGCACTTTAGCATATTTGAAAATTGAACTTCGTCGCTTTAACAAGCAGCAGTTTATTGAGAGTGTTCCTGAGTGTGATAAACCATTCTACGAGAGGGTAAATGATTTGACTCCATTTGCAAACAGCTTTGGGCTTGGCTGCTAAGTCTGATTTGTAAATTTCGAAAAGAAATATTTGAAAATAAAACTGCACATCAATTTCTTAGCACGATATTTAACCACTGCTGGTTTTATTTATTTATTTTTAAAACAAATCACTGAAAACCTTTGCTAATGTTTATTTATAATTTATGGTTTTTAAACAATATAATAATGGAATTTTAGTTTTAAAAAATATCTTTAAAATGTATATTCTTGAGGAAAAGCATGCTAGCGTTTTACCTTTTTTTTTATGTTGTTGTAGATATAGTGACCTTAAGACCTAATTACATGTCAGATCCTGGTGGAGATTTGACTAATTTGCTTGCTAATATAATTTATTATTCGCCCCCTTGCCTGCACTTGTTTCTTGTTTTTAATTTTATTTTTGTTTTGGTTTAATGAATATAAGTAAATATTGTGAAATGATTATATTGGGTTAGCCAAAACTAAAGTTCATAAATTGTATTTATGTTTTAGTTTAATCAATACTTAAGTAAATATTTTAAAATGATTATATTTGGTTAGCCAAAACTAAAGTTCATAAATTGGTAAGGGACTTTCTTTAATTGTATTTATGTTTTGGTTTAATAAATATAAGTAAATATTGTAAAATGATTATATTTGGTTATATTTGGTTAGCCAAAACTAAATTCATAAATTGGTAAGGGACTTTCTTTAATTGTATTTATGTTCTGGTTTATTAAATGTAAGTAAATATTGTAAAATGGTTATATTTAGTTAGCCAAAAGCAAAGTTCATAAATTGGTAAGGGACTTTCATTTATAAAAACGAAAACTTTTACAATTTTATTCTATTAAAATTGTTTATTAACCAAGTAAATATATTTAGCGGTAAATATATTTTACAAAAAAGTTCTAATATTGAACTATTGACTTTTGTCATTAGGTTTTAAACACTGACATGTTTAAGCAGTTTCTTGAGGACAGGCTCAATGAGAAGTTTGACTACTGGTCAGATTATGAAATCAAAACTCGTCCCTATGCCAAGAAGATAATTAGTGGACAAGATGGCTCACCTGGACTTTCTCACAGGTAAGTAAGTTTAGTACCTAGTCATTAAGGCACACTCCAGACAACTTTCTCACAGGTAAGTAAGTTAAGTACCTAGTCATTAACGCACACTCCAGACAACTTTCTCACAGGTAAGTAAGTTAAGTACCTAGTCATTAACGCACACTCCAGACAACTTTCTCACAGGTAAAGAGATAAAGTACCCAGTCATTCACACCCTCCCCAGATCAATACTTTAATGCCTTGTGGAGTATCTAGCAAAAGTAAATAATATGATTTCTTCTGTACTCTGTCAATGCATTTCAGAGATTCAGGCAATTACTATGTGTAGTGATTGAACAGGGGGGGAGGGGGGGACTAATGACCTAGACTTTTTTACACCAGTCATAGGCTTGTGTAGAAAGTCAGTCTAGTTTGTATTAGCTTCCTAGTCTTAAAATCTACCACCAATTTTACCAATACCAAAACTAAAGCTGTCCAGTCGAACGTCACCCCCACCTCTCCTCATTTTTTACATTCCCAAGCTGCACCTTGAAGTTTTATTATTATAAAAAAACTTATACCAAATTTTTTTTTTTCTACTTTATTTATATTAATTTTTTTTATAACAATGTATTTTAGAGTCATGTGACTTTATTTATCAAACTTTACTTATGGTATTTACTTTATTTACATGATTTTATTTATTCGTTTTTAAAATCTAATTTCTATCACTTTATTTATATAAATCTATTTACATGGCTATATTTCGATGACACAGTTCTAACCTATCATTCTTTTCCTGCAGGCAGATGATGAAACCTACCCGCAGACAAGTCTCCATCACAACGTTCTCCTCCCTCTCCCCTCGCACTTTTGAAGTCTTCCGGCTTCCACCTCTCAATGATTCTCTTTCTTACGCTAAGACCACCATGGATATGCTGAACAAAAACATTGATGTAATTTTCTTTGTCTTTTTTTATTTTAGACTTAATTTTAAAAAGTTTCATTTTTAGTGTTGGATTTTTTTACATTTTTTATAAATTATAGATTTCTATTTGGAAATTTACTTTGAGTTACTTAACTACCTCTTAATCTTGATATTTCACAATTTATCATTTAATCCATGTACTGGTAATTAAAATTATTTAGCGTTTTTTCTCCAGATATTTACTAATATGCTTTTAAATTAAAGTTTTGGAGTTTATATAAAGGATTTTAGTTGATACATTTAAAATAATATTAATTTTTTAAGTAAGAAATTTTTTTAATGTCACCATTCTATACAGACCTAGACACTACTACTTTAACAGACACAAACATTTACACTGAAACAGCTAGATACAGTCACTCTAACACTAACTCTGACACAATCAGAAGCAGCTACTCTTTCACCAACCTAATCCTAAACCCAGACACCTAGCAGCACCACTGACGCATCAGGAATGTCGTAACCTGTTCTACAAATTCTCACCTGTCCATTAGGAATGTCATAACCTGTTCTACAAATTCTCACCTGCCCATCAGGAATGTTGTAGCCTGTTCTACAAATTATCACCTGTCCATTAAGAATGTCGTAACCTGTTCTACAAATTCTCACCTGTCCATTAGGAATGTCGTAACCTGTTCTACAAATTCTCACCTGTCCATTAGGAATGTCAGGAATGTCGTAACCTGTTCTACAAATTCTCACCTGTCCATTAGGAATGTCGTAACCTGTTCTACAAATTCTCACCTGTCCATTAGGAATGTCGTAACCTGTTCTACAAATTCTCACCTGCCCATCAGGAATGTTGTAGCCTGTTCTACAAATTCTCACCTGTCCATTAGGAATGTCGTAACCTGTTCTACAAATTCTCACCTGCCCATTAGGAATGTCAGGAATGTCGTAACCTGTTCTACAAATTCTCACCTGTCCATTAGGAATGTCGTAACCTGTTCTACAAGTCTTCCTACCTGTATCTGAGGGGAATGTTTCACGCTGCGGAGGGAAATGTCGTAGCTGCCTTGGACGATCTTTTAAGTCTCCACGCCAACAATGCAAAGCTTTTACCAATTCAGTAAGTGTTACTGCTGTATAGAACCCTTAAGACATATTATCAGTAAAGTTTGTGTGAGTATAGTAATTTTGCTTGTAAATAAGACACGCATTGTTATACTTTTATGATTGAATTGATTGTCCTCTAAGCAATACCATTATAAAGCTAGTTTGTCTATCAGTATTATTGTTTAATAAAATTTCTATTGTACTGCTGTATTTATTCACATATTTATGTTTTTATAACGGTTCTTGTTTAAATCTAGGGTTTTAATATTTTCTATTTTTTATTAAAATTCATACTAACAAAAATACAAAATAGTTTTGACCATTACATCTCCTACTAAAATGGTTTTTACCACTACATTCCCTCATTCTAAAATGGCTTTCACCATTACATTCCCTCCTACTAAAATAGTTTTGACTATTACATCTCCTACTAAAATGGTTTTGACCACTACATTCCCTCATTCTAAAATGACTTTCACCATTACATTCCCTCCTACTAAAATAGTTTTGACCATTACATCTCCTACTAAAATGGCTTTCACCATTCCATCTCCTCCTACTAAAATTGTTTCCACCATTATATCCCCTCCTACTAGTAAAGTTTTCACTATTCCAGCTTGGTGCGTAAACTCCTTCAGCTGGTCCCTGAGGCAGAGAGGGAGGAGATCCTGCGCAAGAAAGGTGTGCTGCACATGACGCACCTGGCCCAGGACCTGGAGCATGAGAAGTCCTTCCAGCGCAGGTGTCTGGTTGACAAAATACCTATCCCAGACAACGACCTCAGTAATGCTTTTCTCTACTTGATAACTTTACTTAATGACCTCAGTAATGCTTTTCTCTACTTGATAATTTTAGTAACCAAACAATGACTTCAGTATGCTTTTTTCCTTTTTTTCTCTACTTGATAACTTTGCTCATTCAATGACCTAAGTTACACTTTTTTCTCTAGATAACTTTTGTACCCACACTACTAATGCTTTTCTCTACTTTCTTTTAAATCATATAATGTCAGAAACATGATTGTTGGTCTTAAAGTATACATTTTATTTGGTCATATAAATCTTGATACACTCAGCATATTTACTATGGTAGAGTATAGTCTAGGCCAATATTGTATATAATTTCTTACTTGACACTATTGCCCAGTTCTATTACACACAAACATAAATCTTGATACGTTTAACACATTTACTACATTGAGCATTGTATATGTATGTTTATTACTTGACTCACAAAACAAAAGTGCTAACCACCAATATTTCCTTAGGTCTGGAAGAGTTTGTTGAGGCCATCTCTCTACTGGAGATGGCCAATGACTACGACACCATACAGAGACTTTTTCTGGCCCTGGCCCAGCCTTGGAAACCCACACGTAAGAAATTTGTTCTAATTTTTCTCTCTTCTACATAATATGTTGACATGAATAGAACCCTGTATGTTCATTTTGTCTCAAGAGTCAATCAATTCATTTTTTCTGCTAAAAACTTATCAGGAATGAAACTAAAAATCATACTTTGGTTCTGCTGGTAGTTCTTCTTCTTCTGCTCTTGTATCCCACTCCGTACATTTATACCAAATGAAAATAAGCAGATATATTAATCAAAGAAAAACAATTTGCCAGTATCTATCTTAGATTAAATAAAATTTGTATAACTGCTTGTGTAAACCAATATTATTCTGCATTGTTGTAACCAAATATTACCAAAGGCTTTCTTAGATTAAGAGTCAGTAAAATTGGTTTGTGTAAGATACAAAACTCTGAGGTTAGTTAATCTCCAAATGTGGACAAGTACATTTTAAAGATGCTGCGTTAATTATACATGATCCATGATCTATAGTAGAAGAACTCTCTTAGATTAAGAGTTTTTTTTTAAAACTGGTTTGTCTAAGCAAATTAAAATTAATCTCTGTTGATCTCCAGATGTAGAAAAGTACACCTTTGAGGTGCTGCGTTTACTATACATGAACTATTCTAGGAAAAGCTCTCTTAGATTAAGAATAGTTGTTAAACTAGTTTGCACAAGATACAAAACTGTTGATCTTCAGATGTGGAAAAGTAACCCCTGCAGTACTGCGTTCATTATACATGATCTATAGTAGAAGAACTCTCTTAGATTTTGAGTTTTTATAAAAACTAGTTTGTCTAAGCAAATTAAATTTGAGGTTTGTTAATCTCCAGATGTAGAAAAGTACACATTTGAGGTGCTACGTTTATTATACATGATCTTTAGTAGAAGAACTCTCTTAGATCAAGAGTTTTTAAAAAAGCTGGTTTGTCTAAGTAAATTAAAATTAAAGTTTGTTGATCTCCAGATGTAGAAAAGTACACCTTTGAGGTGCTGCGTTTGTCTTATGAAGAGAACCAGGTCCAGTGTGAGTCCCTGTCCCTGCCTGATGAATGTCTACAGGCCAACGAAACTGTTCTCAGGGTGTCCAACCTCATTAAGACAGACTTTGGCATGGGCCGCATTGTACTCACTGATAAAAGGTAAGCTGGTCAAATTGTACTGACTGATAAAAGGTAAGCTTGCGATATTGTACTGACTGATAAAAGGTAAGCTGGTCACATTGTACTCACTGATAAAAGGTAAGCTTGTGATATTGTACTGACTGATAAAAGGTAAGCTGGTCACATTGTACTGACTGATAAAAGGTAAGCTGGTCACATTGTACTGACTGATAAAAGGTAAGCTTGTGATATTGTACTGACTGATAAAAGGTAAGCTGGTCACATTGTACTCACTGATAAAAGGTAAGCTTGTGATATTGTACTGACTGATAAAAGGTAAGCTGGTCACATTGTACTCACTGATAAAAGGTAAGCTTGTGATATTGTACTGACTGATAAAAGGTAAGCTGGTCACATTGTACTGACTGATAAAAGGTAAGCTGGTCACATTGTACTGACTGATAAAAGGTAAGCTGGTCACATTGTACTGACTGATAAAAGGTAAGCTGGCCACATTGTACTGACTGATAAAAGGTAAGCTTGGCCAACTGATAAATGGTAAGCTAGGCCGCATTGTACTGACTGATTAAAGGTATGCTATGCTGATAATATATGATCTTTATTGTAAGTGTTTCCTCTTTTTTGAAGTCAACAAGATTAGTTATAATTGTCCAATATGTTTTTTTTTTAGGTTGTTTTTTATCAAGGATGTGAGTAACAGGTATAGGGAGGTGGTCAAGCTGAGGAACATCACTAAACTGGAGAAGTTACAGAACCATTCTTTCCTAATGGCAGTGGACGTTCTGGTTATAATAGACACAGGTGGGTTTAAGGTAACACATAGGTGGGTTGTGGTAAGACACAGGTAGGTTTTAGGAATAGACACAGGTGGGTTTTAGGTAACACATACGTGGGTTGTGGCAGACACAGGTGGGATAAGGTTAAACATAAGTTACATTTAACATTATTAAAGTTTTAACAAAGTAAAGTTTACATATACATTACAGAAAATATAGTTTACATTTACCATTAAAGAAACAAAGTGTCATTTACATTAAACCTTACAGGAAACAAAGTAAAGTTTACATTTGACATTAACTTTAAAACAAAGTAAAGTTTACATTACAGAAAATAAAATTCACGGGTCACCTTACAGAAAACAAAGTAAAGTTTACATTTCACTTTACAGAAAACAAAGTAAAGTTTACATTTCACTTTACAGAAAACAAAGTAAAGTTTACATTTCACCTTACAGAAAACAAAGTAAAGTTTACACTTCACCTTACAGAAAACAAAGTAAAGTTTACATTTCACTTTACAGAAAACAAAGTAAAGTTTACATTTCACCTTACAGAAAACAAAGTAAAGTTTACACTTCACCTTACAGAAAACAAAGTAAAGTTTACATTTCACTTTACAGAAAACAAAGTAAAGTTTACATTTCACTTTACAGAAAACAAAGTAAAGTTTACATTTCACTTTACAGAAAACAAAGTAAAGTTTACATTTAACCTTACAGAAAACAAAGTAAAGTTTACATTTAACCTTAAAAAAAAAACAAAGTAAAGTTTACACTTCACCTTACAGAAAACAAAGTAAAGTTTACAGCCTGGCTGAAAGAAGAAAGAAACTGCTGGGCGGCCATGATTGATGAGATGAGGGCCGGTAAAATTGTGGCCGAGGCAACAAAAGACTACACCGCCATCAGCCAGGCCATCCAGAATGTGTTGCTGGTTGATGCTGTCATCAAAAGGTTGCTGGCACTTTTCTGGGGATTAGATCTTGATTAGATATGGGAATTAAATAAGATTGCATAGGCTTCTTCTTTTAAGCTTATAGTCTCGGCTGTTAAAGCCTACTCACTATTCATATTTTTAAAATTTATTAAATATGGCAATGCAGTTGCCATTAAAGTAATTAAACAAAACTTTAAGTGGTCATCCATTTATGATGTCCACACGCGGGGGGGGGGGGGGGGGGGGGTCTGAGAAAACTGACTTTTTTGGATTTTTGTGGACGGGGGAGGGGGGGGGGTCTGAGAAAACTGACTTTTTTGGAGTTTGGGGGAGGGGGGGGGTCCAAAATAAAAAAAAATTGTGGACTTCATAAATGGATGACCCCTAACAGTTGATGAAATCCAAATTTTAAAATATAATGTTTTAAAAAAAATACTTACATTTACATTACAATTCTTTTGTTTTTAATTTACTGTTGTTTATAATGGTGAAGGCCCAAGTATAAAGCACCTTCTATTTTGATTGTTTTGTTACATATTTTAAAAAGTTATTTTTCGATGTATTTAAATTAATGAATTAACAATTCAAACTTGCTATATAATAACTCCCATTAAAATATTTTAAATTGCTTTATTTTTTTTAAAAAGTTTACCAACTATAAATCATTATTGTGTATACAGTTACATTATGTTTACCATTTTTTTCCCTATTAATAACATTGTGTACACAGTTACATTATGTTAACCATTTTTCTCTATAAATAACATTGTGTACACAGTGGCCACGATGAGCGCACCACACACCACAGCCACATCAACCGCGCGGCCGAGGCCCTCTGCTACTTCACAGCGTACATGTCTGAAGGCCGTCACAACCTGCCACGCGACACCATCACGGCCCTGCAGCACAGGGTGGACCCCAACGCTGGCCAGAGGGAGAGAAAGACTGTAGAGGTGCTGCTCTACACAGCAGGATGTAAGTGTTACTGTTGGTACACCTGTATAACTGTGCTACAGTTGTACACCTGTTAGTGCTACAGTTTTTACACCTGTAAGTAAGTGCTTCAGTTTGTACACCTGTAAGTGCTTCAGTTTGTACACCTGTATGTGCTATAGTTTGTACACCTGTAAGTGCTACAAATTGTACACCTGTAAGTAAGTGCTTCAGTTTGTACACCTGTAAGTGCTTCAGTTTGTACACCTGTATGTGCTATAGTTTGTACACCTGTAAGTAAGTGCTACAGTTTGTACACCTGTAAGTAAGTGCTACAGTTTGTACACCTGTAAGTAAGTGCTACAGTTTGTACACTTGTAAGTAAGTGCTACATTTTGAGATGTTTTTATTTTTTGCTGTTCTGAGTTTTTAAATCACTGAAAGTTTCAGCCCTCAAGGGTTACTTTTATAGTAACAGCTGTAAGCATTTTATTAAAAAATGTTATGGGTTGAGGGTGTCTTGAATCAAACAGAATTTTTGTAATTTCTATCACAAGGTACAGTGATGACAGTATGAAAACTTTTGGTTTGTACATTACTAATCTGTTTAAGGGAAATGATTCACCACACATAACATTTTTTGTGCGATAAATCATTAATCGATTAATTTTAAGGACATGTTCTTTTAAAATAGAAGTTTGACAGACTTAAATTTATGCACAGGTCAGAGTTCAGACTCACAGAACAACGTGCCTCCTCGACTGTGGTGTGGGATGGGGGACGGGAAGGTCCGAGTTTTTGATGCAACTAACTGGTCACTAGAGAGGAGCTTTGTTCAGGCCAAAAATACTGTGGTCAGTTCCTTGCTTAGTCAATAAAGTATAGTATATGCATAATGATTTTTTTTTTAATGTTATATTGATGTCTTACATTATGTCTATAAAGGGGTTGGTGTGGTCAGGTTGGTAAAGGTTGTTAAAGCTCAGGATTATTTAATGAAAAACCTCCTAATTCAAACCTTGATGGCTTGATGGTTGGGACCAGCTTCTTACCTAGGAGAGACAACTCCAAAATCAAACAACCTCACATACTGCTCTGGTTTGGACAAATGCTATGGAAGCCATTCCAAAAAAAAGTTGGCTGAAATTATAGTCAACGACCTGTATGGTGTATAAAAAGTTGACACATATACTTAATTGTGTTTGAGAAAAAAATCCCTTCCTACATTACAAATTAGAACGAAACAAAGAAGCATTTTTAAATTGGATCTGTTTTATTTTTAAAACTACTATATACTACTTACGAAATTAAAATGTTTAATGAATTTGGAACATTTTATTTTAAGTATGAAAAATTAAACAAATGATATAATTAATTTTTTATTAGTCTGCCATGTTGGCGGTGGGTGACCTCACAGTGTGGGTGGGGTCGTATGGCATCTACATCATTGACACAGAGACCATCAGGAGCAACAAAACCCTGACGGAGCACAGTGACTTAGTTTCTGACATGGTGCTCAGTGCTGATAAAAGGTACTCCACATTTGTGTGACACTCACATCACACTTAGTTTGTGACATGGTGCTCAGTGCTGATAAAAGGTACTCAACATTTGTGTGACACTCACATCACACTTAGTTTATGACATGGTGCTCAGTGCTGATAAAAGGTACTCAACATTTGTGTGACACATCACACTTAGTTTCTGACAGGGTGCTCAGTGCTGATAAAAGGTACTCAACATTTGGTTGACACTCACATCACACTTGGTTTCTGACATGGTGCTCAGTGCTGATAAAAGGTACTCAACATTTGTGTGACACTAACATCACACTTAGTTTCTGACATGGTGCTCAGTGCTGATAAAAGGTACTCAACATTTGTGTGACACTCACATCACACTTAGTTTCTGACATGGTGCTCAGTGCTGATAAAAGGTACTCAACATTTGTGGGACACTCACATCACACTTAGTTTCTGACATGGTGCTCAGTGCTGATAAAAGGTACTCAACATTTGTGTGACACTCACATCACACTTAGTTTCTGACATGGTGCTCAGTGCTGATAAAAGGTACTCAACATTTGGTTGACACTCACATCACACTTAGTTTCTGACATGGTGCTCAGTGCTGATAAAAGGTACTCAACATTTGTGTGACACTCACATCACACTTAGTTTCTGACATGGTGCTCAGTGCTGATAAAAGGTACTCAACATTTGTGTGACACTCACATCACACTTAGTTTCTGACATGGTGCTCAGTGCTGATAAAAGGTACTCAACATTTGTGTGACACTCACATCACACCAAGTGTTTATTGTTGGTTGCATGTCATTTTAATAGTCTCCGGGGGGGGGGGGGCAGGTCAGGCTGGAGAGATGATGGCTGTTCTCTAAAAGTCCAGAGTTCAAACCTGTAAATAATTGCCAGTTTGTACGCCTGTAGTTGAGGTTTGTTATCTCTGGACAGCAACCCATCTCGGAGAGTAAATTCCAAAATGAACTGTTGTTTTGTTCTTGAGTGTATAAAAGTTATGGAATGTAATCCAGAAAGAAAGGCATGTTGAAGTCGACATTCTATTTGTCTCATAACTTAATTTTGTCTGAGGAAATTCCACCAATATATAATTATGAAAGAAGAAGAAGAAAAGGTAATGGTGCCTGCTTAGTCCACTGATTATAAGGCCACAGCTAATAATTGTCCTACCATTGGATGAAAGACATAGTAGAGCCATTAGCTGTTTCACCAGTATTTAGCCAGTTGTTGATAGGTCATCAGTTGGGTTAAGTTGTAATTTCCAGCTATTAATTTTATTAGCACAGTCTAGTTATATGGCTAATGTCTATCTGATAGTTTTATGGCTACAGTCTAGCTAGTAGTTTTATGGCTACTGGCCATCTAGTTGGTTTATGACTATTACACAGCTAATAGCTTAAAGGCCACTTTACAGTTAGTAAGTTTATGACCACTGTCCTTCTAGTAGTTTTATGGCCACTGTCCTTCTAGTAGTTTTATGACTACTAAACATCTTTACCACTTTCCAGTTAGTATGTTTATGACTACTGTCTGCTAAACTACTTTTTAAGCTATTGTATTATTGTTATGCACTCACTGCTTAGCATATAAGTGTAGACTTTGTCAAATAGAGTGACTTTGCATTTTGATTTCTGCCAGAAATGTCTACAGTTCCAGTGTGGATGGAACCATCATCAAATGGGAGGTTCAGACCCTGAGGAAGCTGATACAGATGCGGGTCACAGAGAGCAAGAGCCTGAGGTTCATCAGGCTGTACGATGATAAGCTGTGGTGTGGTGAGTTACGGCCCTTTTCTAGAGCTGTGTTCTTGGCATTACACAGAAAATCAGGTGGCATTGATAAGCTGTGGTGTGGTGAGTTACGGCCCTTTTCTAGAGCTTCGTTCTTGGCATTACACAGAAAATCAGGTAGCATTAATAAGCTGTGGTGTGGTGAGTTACGGCCCTTTTCTAGAGCTGTGTTCTTGGCATTACACAGAAAATCAGGTGGCATTGATAAGCTGTGGTGTGGTGAGTTACGGCCCTTTTCTAGAGCTGTGTTCTTGGCATTACACAGAAAATCAGGTAGCATTAATAAGCTGTGGTGTGGTGAGTTACGGCCCTTTTCTAGAGCTTCGTTCTTGGCATTACACAGAAAATCAGGTGGCATTGATAAGCTGTGGTGTGGTGAGTTACGGCCCTTTTCTAGAGCTGTGTTCTTGGCATTAAACAGAAAATCAGGTAGCATTAATAAGCTGTGGTGTGGTGAGTTAAGCCCTTTTCTAGAGCTGTGTTCTTGGCATTACACAGGAAATCAGGTAGCTATGTCCATCATAACAGGAAAATACTGCAAGATCTGCTCTGTATATTCTAGTGCTGTTGTATCAGTACAGATCCCAGTAGTCCAATTAAATTAAGTGTTTTACACAAAACGCATTTTTGAAGTTAATTTTGCCTCTGCTTAAGACAGTGTTCATGTTTATAAATTACCCCATTAATTATCCTGGTTACAGATTTTGTTTATATCATCAGGGACTTGGCAGAAGATTATTGCCCTTGACACCCAAGGGACACAACTACAGGTGTTTTCTTATGCCGAGCCTGAAACTGGCAAGCTGCAAGAGCTAGACTGTTTTGAGATATTTAACGATGAGGTATATAATAGTATTGTTGTCTTGGTACATCTATGTTAAAATCATCATTTTAAATTGGGTTGGATTTATTAGCAAATAAACTACCCATTGTATTCACATTAGATAAATAGGATGAATAATTCATTTGGAAGGTATACAAGTTGTTTATAATTTGATTGAACGGACATTTATTACTAAGTTCAGAATCCTTTTGATATGTGATGCCATTTTACTTTAATTTCACCTATTTTCTAATCTACTGAAAAAATCAAAAAAATTGTAAATTTGATTGTAGAAAATCCAAACAAAAAAGCAGGCTGAAATCAGAGTCAACAGCCTATAAGGCACATAACAAGTTGACATATAGTACTTAATTGTGTTGGAGGGAATCCCTTCCTACACTGAATATTAAGAATAAAGAAATGTTCAGCTTGAAGCAATATGTTGTAGTTATATCTGTATGTAAGCACCACAAGCAGTGTAATGTTTTATGTTGATCAGATCTGGGCGGGCTGTAGACGCACTGGTCAAGTGGTCATCTGGGATGAGAAGACCACGAAGATGAAGCAAGTTCTCAAACCAGAGTGTCGAGGCATCAGCTGTATCCTGCTCTTTGGGGAAAAGGTGGGTTCATTTTGTTGTTTCTATTTAGTTAGTTATTTGCATTAAGTTTGTTGTTTCCATTTAGTTTGTTGTTTCCATTTAGTTTGTTTCTTTTTTTTTTTCATTGTTGTTTCCTTTTAGTTTGTTATTTCCATTTAGTTTAGATTTTTAAGCTAATGTGGAGAAATCCAAATCTATGTTTGACAGGTTCAATTGTGTTCAAGAAATTGTTTACCAATATCTACTTGAAAAAATAAATGACCCAGATGGTTGCATGTTTTTTCAACACTCCCAGAGTAGTGGGTTAAATCATTCACTTGACCCAGTTTTGAGACTCAATCACCCAGTTTATTTCAAATTCCCCCCCCCCCCCTCTCAGATGTGGGTGGTCTCTAAGTATGGCCTTTTCTACATCTACCATATTCCCCATTTTATAACTCCCCCCCCCCCTCAGGTGTGGGTAGCCACTAAAGATGGCACCATCTACATCTACCACTCATCCTATTCTCCCCCCCCCCCCCTCAGGTGTGGGTAGCCACTAAAGATGGCACCATCTACATCTACCACTCATCCTACTTTGTTGTCCCCCCAACTCCAGGTGTGGGTAGCCACTAAAGATGGCACCATCTACATCTACCACTCATCCTATTCTCCCCCCCCCCCCTCAGGTGTGGGTAGCCACTAAAGATGGCACCATCTACATCTACCACTCATCCTATTCTCCCCCCCCCCCCTCAGGTGTGGGTAGCCACTAAAGATGGCACCATCTACATCTACCACTCTACTCCCCCCCTCAGGTGTGGGTAGCCACTAAAGATGGCACCATCTACATCTACCACTCATCCTACTTTGTTGTCCCCCCAACTCCAGGTGTGGGTAGCCACTAAAGATGGCACCATCTACATCTACCACTCATCCTATTTTTCTCCCCCCCCTCAGGTGTGGGTAGCCACTAAATATGGCACCATCTATATCTACCACTCATCAAATTTTTATTGCTCCCCCCCCCTCAGGTGTGGGTAGCCACTAAAGATGGCACCATCTACATCTACCACTCATCCTACTTTGTTGTCCCCCCAACTCCAGGTGTGGGTAGCCACTAAAGATGGCACCATCTACATCTACCACTCATCCTATTTTTCTCCCCCCCCCTCAGGTGTGGGTAGCCACTAAATATGGCACCATCTATATCTACCACTCATCAAATTTTTATTGCTCCCCCCCCCCTCAGGTGTGGGTAGCCACTAAAGATGGCACCATCTACATCTACCACTCATCCTATTTTTATTGCTCCCCCCCCCTCAGGTGTGGGTAGCCACTAAAGATGGCACCATCTACATCTACCACTCATCAAATTTTTATTGCTCCCCCCCCCTCAGGTGTGGGTAGCCACTAAAGATGGCACCATCTACATCTACCACTCATCAAATTTTTATTGCTCCCCCCCCCCCCTCAGGTGTGGGTAGCCACTAAAGATGGCACCATCTACATCTACCACTCATCAAATTTTTATTGCTCCCCCCCCCCTCAGGTGTGGGTAGCCACTAAAGATGGCACCATCTACATCTACCACTCATCAAATTTTTATTGCTCCCCCCCCCCCCTCAGGTGTGGGTAGCCACTAAAGATGGCACCATCTACATCTACCACTCATCAAATTTTTATTACTCCCCCCCCCCCCCCTCAGGTGTGGGTAGCCACTAAAGATGGCACCATCTACATCTACCACTCATCAAATTTTTATTGCTCCCCCCCCCCCTCAGGTGTGGGTAGCCACTAAAGATGGCACCATCTGCATCTACCTCACATTCTATTTTATGACCCCCCCTCAGGTGTGGGTAGCCACTAAAGATGGCACCATCTACATCTACCACTCTACTCCCCCCCTCAGGTGTGGGTAGCCACTAAAGATGGCACCATCTACATCTACCACTCATCCTACTTTGTTGTCCCCCCAACTCCAGGTGTGGGTAGCCACTAAAGATGGCACCATCTACATCTACCACTCATCCTACTTTGTTGTCCCCCCAACTCCAGGTGTGGGTAGCCACTAAAGATGGCACCATCTACATCTACCACTCTACTCCCCCCCTCAGGTGTGGGTAGCCACTAAAGATGGCACCATCTACATCTACCACTCATCCTACTTTGTTGTCCCCCCAACTCCAGGTGTGGGTAGCCACTAAAGATGGCACCATCTACATCTACCACTCATCCTATTTTTCTCCCCCCCCCTCAGGTGTGGGTAGCCACTAAATATGGCACCATCTATATCTACCACTCATCAAATTTTTATTGCTTCCCCCCCCCCCCCCTCAGGTGTGGGTAGCCACTAAAGATGGCACCATCTACATCTACCACTCCTCCAGCAAGCAGCAATGGAAGACCATCAAGGCCCACGAGGATGCCATTAGATCACTTTGTGCAGCCGAGTCTCGATACATTATGTCTGGTAAGTACCGTTAGATCCCTTTGGCTCTAGTTATATCTAACACATGTCAAATATATAGTATACAAATAGACCCATACATTTTTTATGGAGGTTCAATGGTTTGTGTTTGTCCACATAGGCCCTATTTCCTCTGTCCTCAAAGGTCACAATTGTCCACTAGTCATATTGTTCAGACTTTGTGGATAACACATACAAGTGACTCCACATTGTGTCATTAGAGCACTGATGTGTTAGATCACTTGAGCTCTATTTACATCTCATTTTGGTTGACATGTTAGATCACTTGAGCTCTATTTACATTTCATTTTGGTTGATGTGTTAGATCACTTGAGCTCTAGTTACATCTCAATCTATGTTGAAGCATTAGATCAGGGGTTCCCGTGCCCGTGGGCGCCATGGCGCCTGCCGAACGATTCGTATGTGCTCGCCTCTCATTATTCGACAGACATAATTTTTTTCATAAACATTATTGAAAGGTTGAAGGGGATGGAAATCGAAAGTTTGAGGGGGGGAGGTGGGTTCAAATCGAAAATTTGAGGGGGGAGAGTGCAAATCGAAAGTTTTGTCCCCGAGTGACGGGAAGGGTCGCTACGCCTCTGGAAGGAGTTTGTCGATTTAAAATAGGTGGTGCCCGCCACCCTACCGATATTTTAGAATGTGCTCTAGAGTATAAAAAGGTTGGGAACCCCTGCATTAGATCACTTGAGCTCTTGTTACATCTCATGAAGGTTGAAGCATTAGATCACTTGAGCTCTTTCAGCTCTAACTGTATTCCAAAAGCACTATAACACTGTTTTAACAAGATAACCAGAACTATTCTTATTTGTTCTATTTAAACACCCTACCCCCCCCCCCCTCCCTTCTTATAACTACACTATAACCAGGTGTGACCTTTGACCTTTGTATCTCCAGGTGCAGGATCTAAAGATGGTAAAGTTGCCATCTGGAGCCCAAACTCTGACATCAGTGAAGTTGATGCTGGGCTCTGTGCCCCTTAGTGCCCTTCATGCCCTGCAGTGCTGCCTGATTCCTTTCATGCCCCATCATGCCCTGTTTGTGTCTTGATACCTTTTCATTCCCCATGATGCCCTCCTTGTCACAAGTGGCCCCCTATGCCTCTTGATGCCATTGATGCCTCATGGTGCCCTCTATGCCATCAATGCTTCATGCCTTCTGATCCCTATGCCCTACATGCCCCCATAATACATGCACCATTTAATACCCGTACATAATCGTTTTGCACTACACTATGCTGTGCATGCCAGTTGATGCCCTCCATGTCCCATAATGCCCTCAATGAAGATCTTCCTGACCCTTGATGACCTCTGAATGCCCCAAATATGCCCTTATGTGCTAGAGTCATCATTCCTTTAGGCATCTACTCTAGATATTGTTTCAACAGTCTACAACCCAAAACAGTTTTCATTTGTGGCTACATTTAACTTACATTGATTTAAGTCTCTCACTTACTTAACAGATTCTAGTACTTAGAACATTGATTAAGAAATGTCAAATAATAATTATGTAAGTATTTTTGCTTACAAGTGCCATGTTGAAAGTATATTTATCAAATGTATTCATATATTTTAAACCTAAAGCCCTCATAACAGATATATTTTATTTATCCATTTTAAATAATCAGCAAGTTACAAATATAATATTCATCAACTGTCCCATGTTCTTAATTGTACATCATCACCAACTTTACCAAGAGATCTGACAGCCAGTATTATAATAATCAGCCTTCATTTTGTCATCATCCTTCTGGTCACAAGTTGTACACAAATGTAGAGGTTTTTATGAATTTTTATTTTAAAAAATGTATAATGTAACCCTCCAAATCACAATTAAGTTTCTTACTTTAAATTAGTTTTAAAGTTTAAAATTCCATCCCAAGTTTTTGTTTTGTTTGTTTTGTTTTTTTTTACTTTTTTTCAAGACTAAGTAATAAAAATTGTACAAAGGCCAGATCTGATATGGTTTCCTATGATGTAACTTTTCCTTATGAATGGGATTTTCCTTTTGTACTGGAAGTTTCCTATTTTGAAGTGGGAATTTCCAAAAATTATTTTTAGAAGATTTTTTTTTATTGGAGATTACTTAATTGCTTTTTTCTTTATTGAGTGTAACAAATCTTTTTCAACTATAATTATGTTTATTTTCATTTTATAAACTTGATAAAGTAAAAGAAAGTGTCTTGCTTTATTTGGTCACAACTATTTATTTTGGTTTATCAATTTTATAATTATTTTTGCATAATTTTTTTCTGTCAGTGCCATAAAGATATTTTGCTTCATTCAGCTGATATTAAAAATTTATATTTTTGTATTGTTTTTAAAATTTGAAATTTAAAATTACTGTATTACTTTCATATCTCCCTCACCTATATTCTTAATCATTAAATTATTATTTTGCCTAATAAGTAAACTATAACTACTTACACACCGGTTGAAAAAATTCTACTCATTTTTATTTAGACCCTGCAATTGTTGAATTGGTTAATATTTTATTATTATTATTATTGTTGGATTGTACATTTTTAAACTTATGTTGAACAGAGGCATCTAATTCTACAGTATTATTGTGTTGCTATGGCAACCAAGCCCATGTGATGCACCACGTAAAGAATTCCTTTAAAATCTATTTATAACTTCCATTTTTACATTACATACATTTTATTTTTTTTATTATTTTTTTAAAAATAATTACATGTTTTTGCTTACTCTTGTTTTAAAATGAGTTTGTATGCCTGTTATTTGAAGGCTAATACTCACTTGTTCATTTCATAGTAAAATAGGCCTATGTTACATGTTGCTATTTTCATGTAGATATACAATGTTGTTTTTAACTAGAGCTAACAAGTCAGTCGTTTACAGATTGTTCTTTACACCAAACAATGTGGGGTTGTCTTAAGATGATAAATGTGTGCCTATACTATAATGACTTCAGAAAGGTCAAAGGTTAAATCTTTCTAGTCCAGGGCTTCCTACAGTTATAGACAATCATGATTAAACTTATTTATACTTATGAATATTATGTAATATGGAATGATGTAGCCTAGTGGTAGAGAGCTAGACTACTAACCCGGAAGTCTCGAGTTCGAATCCGGTTTCATGTCAGTAGAATGTCCATGAATCCACCCAGATCTGATGGGTGCCTAAGTCAGTTTAGGGAAATAAAGGTGGCTGGACATTGTGCTGACTACACTATCCCTTTATATGCAGAGGTCTTTGAAACAGATGCACTCTACTGGTATGTAATGAGTTTAGATAATAATGCATTTTTTAAATGATCAGAAAGATTTTGTTTTTCAATCTTAATAATATTGTTGTCTGATAAATGTTGGGTTGATGTTGTGCAATGGTCTTTTTAGGAGTGTCAGATGACAGTGTTGTCTGACATATAATATGTTGTTTGTCACATGACATGTCATGTGTCACTTGACCATGGCAAGTGTCACATTACCGTGTGTGTCACATGACCCTGTTGTGTATCACATTACCATGTTGTGACACTGACCCTCACCCTGTTATGTGCATCACCTTATCTATTTGTGTGTCACATGCATTTTTCATGTCCAGGTAGTGAGAGACTGACAAACATCTATGTACACAGAATAACAGTACATTCAGTGTATTTTTTTATTACAAACAAGCAGATTCATTATGTAATCAGGTGGGTTTTTCTTTTTGTCATCGAACACAATTTTTGTTTCTCTTTTAATTTAAGAGATTTTGGGAGTTTCATAAATTAGCACCATCTTCAGTGTTTCTTGGAGGAAATTAGCATAAATAAAACTTTCACAGTTGAAAATTATTTTTCGGATCGTCGTTATTTTTTAAATGTCTTTCTTTTTTTTATGTTGTTTTTGAACTACCAGAGTCGATAACAGAAAAGTAAATATACCGTGTAAGCAATCAAATGAATGTAACAGCAAGAACTACTGCTTATTCTAAAAATAGCCCAACTAGCCTCGTTATGAGAAAGACTCTCTGTTTGGATATCGACTCATGGGTCGTCTCCCATTAGCCAAGCAAGCCTCAACACGGCAAACTCCGACTAACTGGCGTATGAGAATATTAGCTTGTTTGTATCGGTCGCTTCCGTCAGTTAGTTCACACCATTCTTATCCCCCCCCCCCCCCCCAATAAACGCTGGGTAAACTCGTGCCCCACCGTCCAATAACCTGCTCGACACGAGGGCTCATGAGGAACACTACAAATATGGGCCCTGCTCATGCGCAGAGACTCATCACTACCGCACGTGCAAGTCGAAGCCATGATGACGTCTGAACATCAGCATGGGACGTTAGCAGTTTCATTCAGGCATCTCTTCGGGTCCCTAATCTCCGGAACACGTCCACCTCCCCCCCCCCCCCCCCCCAGGACGAAATAAATATAATGGACAGAAAATATACTTTAACCAGATTCCGCCCCAGTGTTTCTTCCATACTTTTTTCTCTCCGGAGTTGGGGGGGGGGGGGGGGGGAAGAGAGAGTACTTGGAGATCACCTGAGCTCTAGTTGAAGTATTAGATCACTTGAGCTCTAGTTGAAGAATTAGATCCCTTGAGCTCTAGTTACATCTCACCTTCGTTGAAGCATTAGATCCCTTGAGCTCTAGATACATATCAGCACCATGTCTCAAATGCCCCTTCCTCGGAAATGTCTGAAAGAAACACTGGCCCTTAGTCGCAGTCGTGTACCTGGGTCACGTCTCGAGATCTCATCAGCGGGCATTTTAAAAAAACTTTAGTGATCCCTAAAATAAAACAAACCGAAGAGAGAAAAAAAATAAACTAAGCTTAGATTTTGATGAATTTCGTTTCCTTCAATTCTCTCTTCTTCCTCGTTATTAATTTGCTACGTTGGACGGGATTTTCATCCAACCTGTTGCGCCACATTCACTCCGATTTCAGCCTGCTTTTTGGCTTTGCTTACATAGCCTTTGTCCGTCCAAAAACAAACAACAAGGCAGCGGTTGTTTAATTGTGGGGGTTTCTCTCTCCCTACCCCTGATATAAGTTTCCGCCAAGCGCAAGGGTTGCAGTGGTATTTGATCCAAGAATAGAAGATAATCAAAAGACATAACACAAACTCATAAAGAACACTCTAAATAGCTAAAGAGAGATAAATAAAACACATTAAAGCCGTAATAATTTAAGTTTTAAAAAACACTTAAGATTTTACTAGTTTAGGATAAACTTTAAAACATCTAGATATTGTAAGTAGGTAGTCCAAACTGGCGAAAAAGTGCGTTTTAGGGTCAGTTTTTGCGGTTTTCAAAAAAAAAATTTCACTACTTCTAGTTGTCCTATAAGAATAAAAATTATATGTCAATAAAGTTTAAGTCTTTATCTGTCGTAATCTGGTATTTTTATATCTGTAACACATGTCTGAATGTGTTTTATATTTGTTTGAAAAGTATCAGTTACGTCAACAAATTTCACCGTTTTGCGTGTACCGATCGACCCCACACTGTTTTATTTGGTCGCGGCTTCGCGACGAAGCATCGTAGAAGCATAATCTTAATGTCATTTTAAAGATCGAATTCTAGGCTGTCATTTGATGTATAAATTGAAAAAATAACTTGTTTATTTCATTTAAAAAATACAGATTTTAAACTTTAAATGACGATATATACACGGAAACAAACTAATTCTGTTTCAATTTTTACACCGATGTAAAGTTCAGTTTTATAACTACTTTGTGTTGTAAATTCAAGTATTTCTGATTTACGGTCGCGAAGCCGTACCCCCAATAAACATATAACCCTCGAGTCGACTTTCAGCCCCGAGTAAGTTGCTCGCCGAACGGTTTTAAAGGTTGACGACCGATGATGCTAAACGGATTTTACCCTTGCTAGAGCCTTCAAACAAGTTGTAAGTATCATTTTTAAAGTTTCATTTCCATTTTAATAAATGAATTTTAAGTTTAAATGTCAGTTTGGTTTAATTAGTACACGTTATTAATGTAAATTTGAACGCTTCAAGTCCACGGTTTTAGCGTGTGAACTACGCTTGTACACAGCGTGTGTTTAGACGTGAAGCTATTTAATTCAGGACATTCTAGGGACTTAAAATATGGATGCACTTAACTATTAGATGCTAGTGTTTACTAATTCTTTAAAATCTATTGACTGGGATCAATGATAGGGTCGTATTACTACAGTTTATCTGGACTATCACGTCAAAATTATGAATCGACAAATTCAAAATGGCCACCAGACTATCTTGGTTACTATGTGGACGAACTCAATTATTTACAGGGAACGAAGGTTAAATACTTATAAAATATTAATGAAACACAAAAGAAATGTATAATTATAATAACTATACATTTTTATCGATTTATTTAAAACAAAAGACACTAAATTTTAAGGACTAATGTGATTAATTTTTTTATTTTCTGTTGTGCACTCTGATTCTGATTCCCCTGCTGAATAATGTGAAATGGTCTGCGCCAGTCTCCTTAATAAAATGTACCAGATCAATTTTTAGATGGTTGTGCAATTTATTAAGATTGTACATGTTGTGACTTAGTTTTAAATGTTATATTAGTTGTAAGTGTAAGTAGTACTAGTAGTATTTCTCATTATTTATTTATTTTATATGCATATAATAGTAACAATGAAGGACAGTTAAGTTGTCCTATAGGATGTTGAGAACCACAGTATGGCATCTTCATCATTGGATATCTCAACCATTGTGGGACAAGCAACGATTATTTCAAATTTCATTCAGTAGAATTACTCTTAAAAATATATATAAAAAATATAAATTACTTTTAACAAAAAGGTGTTTTCAGGCTTTTTCATATGTTTCCAGTTATAGTCATAGGACAAATAGTAGGCCTACACAATAGGCTAGTAGTAAATTTAATTATATTTTATTAATCACTAAATCAATTGTTCGTTACATAGCTGGAGACATTTACGGTGGCCTATCCAGAACTTTCCTTACAAGGGAAGGGAAGAAGGCCAAGACCCCACTCCCCCCTCCCCCCTACAATTCCCAAAACATATTACTTACTCTTGATGCTCCACAAGATCAAGGTTGAGGGAAACAAGACGTACAAAGATGTTCCCCCAAAACTGTTCCCCCAAAGCAGTTATCAGGTTTGAAAAGAAACCAAAGCATGTGGCATCAACTGCTGCATCACTTGTAGGCATCACGTCTTTATTAAACTACATTACATTACATTTACTCTACTAAATTTTGATTCTGTTTCTCCTGCACTAGATAACTGTGGTATTTTTTAAAATAATATTTTAACTCATGTGATTTTTGAAAATAATTAACACATTTTTCCACGTCGATGTTACCAACACAATAATTTTAGAGTTATTCCAAAGCAAAAAAAAAAAAAATTGATTTTTTTTTTTTTTTATGAAAATAAAAGTGACCAAAACGCATTTTTGTCATTTTCAATTATTTTTTTACCTTAGAAAGACTCATTTTAGATGACTGAAAAAAATTGGGCATATATATTACAAACTTTGCAGCAACTTTACCAATTTCCACACTTCTATGTTATTTAGTTTAAAAAATATGGGTTCTCAAAAATGGCACTTTTTGAAAATCAGTTTTTTACCAAATTTTGCTTTTTTTAAAAATCGCATAACTTTTTTATTTATTGAGATATTTTTATAAAATTTGTGGCATAGACCTTACAATTAAAAGTTCTTTCATGACATACTCACTCCAGAAGTCTGCAATCAATAGTTAATTTCAGTTTGGACTACCTATTGTAAGCTGAAAAATCAATCACTAAATTATGAGATTCGGTAATATAAGTAATACATCTTAACAAAGCTAAGACAACAATCTAGTATTGTAAAGGGGTCATCCATAAATGACGTCACGCTTTTTTGACGATTTTTACCTCCCCCTCCCCTCCGTCACACGTCGTCACAAAAAGCCAGACCCCCCCCCCCCTAAAATGACGTCACACCTCAGCCTACAACCCCCCCCCTCAAAATTGCTGTTGAGTTTTTTTTTAAACATCGATATTTTTCCAAAATCTTGTCTGAACTCTGTCAAAATAGAGTATTTTAATCAATTCCTATTACAATTTATTAAAACAGTTTTCTAAAACGCAAAATAACGTCTAAAATTCGTTTTCTAACATTGCTTTTTTGTAATGCAAAAGTGTGACATCGCCATATCTGAACCCCCTCCCTCCCCCTCATCACACACCGTCACAAAATTACAGACCCCCTCCCCCCTACGAATGTGACGTCATTTATGGACAGAGTTTCTTCCGGGCATCTCTTTCTCTTCGGGGAGGGGGGGGGGGGGGGGGGAGGGCCCTCCCCCCCCCCCCCCCCCCGAACGAAATAAAATTTATATAATTTATATAGAAAATATTTTTAACGGTGTCCGCCCCCCCCCCCCCCCGAAGAAAGTCTACCGGCCCCCCCCATCCCCCCCCCCCCCCCCTCGGAGAAAAAAGTCTGGAAGAAACACTGTTTATGGACGACTCCAAAAAGTCCACGTGAAATGAACCTTTAATCAAGAATTAACATGTATATCTGCCATCCGGATAATACTTGACAAATGCCCCAAGATGGCGGCAACAAATTCTGTCCCTGTCGCTGCTACAAGGCAGTAGTTCAGCCTCGTTTTGGCCGCATTGTCCGCACTGCGCACACCAACCGTCATCTCCCGGTATACGGAAATAGTTTTCCTGACAACCTATAACTGTGTCAGAAGTCTTACTGCAGTTTTTGATGATTCTCTCGTGGTCGTATAGAATAGGTGGTGTGCATGGTTTGCAGTTAATGTTTTGGTGATTAGTTTCTGAGTTGAAACTCCCCTCAGGGCAAGCTTTGCAAACTGGCTTCTTGTCGTCTTCATAGGTTAGATACTCCCCCTCCTGACAGACAAACCCTGACGATTTCACGACACACCTATTGGTACCATCAGGCATGTACGTCACAGACATTCCGGTCATTGGACAACAAATCGTGTCCCTGTTTTCTGTGCAACTTTTAACCTGAATTTGACGTAACTTGTAGCAGTCTGTACAACGGCTACAATACACCTCTTCCGCGCTGAAGATTTGTTTAAAAAAGCCTCGTTTGCATCCTAAGATGGTGTCTTGGTGTGGTGTGCATTTTTTCACGACGGTTTGACGCTCAAAGATATTTGGTGCTGAACACGGTGAGCATCTAGTATTTTTGTGGTTGTCGTAAGGTGCGAAAGTTTCTTCTGGGCATGTCTCACAGTTGGAACCATTCACGTACTGACCTCTTTGGCAGTAGAAGGCATAGGAGGTTCCAACAACATACACCATTAAGCAGGCAAACAGAAAGTCCTGAATCATTTTCTTTTAATTCACTGTAAAGCAATCCTGTTTGGAAAAAAAATTCATCATCAAAAAATGTAAGAATTGTAAACACAAAAACGTTAGGATGATTCCCGATCATTGTATTAATACTCTGTTTATAATTTTGGGACATTTTCTTCCCTCAATTTTTCTTCTCGGCAGAATTTAATATTTGTTTTCACTAAGGGATCATCCATAAATGCGTCACGTTTTTTGGTGGATTTTTACCTCCCCCTTCTCCCCTACGTCACACATCGTCACAAAAAGCCAGAACTCCCCCCCCCCCCCCCCGCCTGAAATTATGTCACTTCTCCGCCCTACAACCCCCTAAAATAGCAGTTGATTTTTTCCTAAAACATCGATATTTTCCCCAAATCTTGTCTTAACTCTGTCAACATAAAGTGTTTTAATCAATTTCTATTACAATTTATTAAAACATTTTTCTAAAACGCCAAATAACAGCTAAAGATGCGTTTTCTAACATTGCATTGTTTCACGCTTGTAAAAATGGCATGCAGTTATCATTTTATTAAATCGACTAAAACTAGCACTTGAAATAGTCGTAATTTACTAAAACAAAAACCAATAGCGTATAACAGTAATTTAATAATTACTCTTACCTTCACATAAGAAATTTTTAAAAATAAAACATCGAAGATATAATACTCGACGAAATAAGAACTCGAATGTGTCCCGCTTCTAAATCAATCTCTCGAATATAAGGCTTTTACAACGTCGCAAACGAAAATCCAAGTAGACTACCCTCCCCGCACTCCGTACAGTCACGTGTGTTGAAGTGGCGGTCTGTTTCTATTAATGTTTTTATCAAGTTACCTTTCCTACCTGCGCCTTATATTAAGTCAAATTACCTGGTCTGTTGTGTCAGACACAGTCACACCCCACAGCGACACAACACAGTCACACCACAACTCACAGCCACACCTCAGAACTACACCACGCAGCTATACCACACAGCCACACCACACAGCCACACCACACAGCCACACCACACCACACAGCCACACCACAGCCACATCACACAGTCACACCACACAGCCACAGCACACAGTCACACCACACAGCCACACCACACAGTCACACCACACCACACAGCCACACCACACAGTCACACCACACAGTCACACCACACAGCCACACCACACAGCCACACCACACAGCCACACCACACAGTCACACCACACAGCCACACCACACAGTCACACCACACAGTCACACCACACAGCCACACCACACAGCCACACCACACAGCCACACCACACAGTCACACCACACAGTCACACCACACAGTCACACCACACAGTCACACCACACAGCCACACCACACAGTCACACCACACAGTCACACCACACAGTCACACCACACAGTCACACCACACAACCACACCACACAGTCACACCACGCAGCCACACCAGACAACCACACCACAACCATACCACACAGCCACACCACACAGCCACATCACAGCCACACCCCACAACCACACCACAGCCACACCAAACAACCACAGCCATACCACACAGCCACACCACACAGCCACACCCCACATAGCCACACCACACAGTCACACCACACAACCACACCAGATAGCCACAAACGGACAGCCATACCAGACAGATAACCAGAAGACAGCCACTCCTCAGAACTACATTAGATAGCCACACCAGTCACATAATCACACCAGACAGCCACATAGTCAGCCACACAAGACAGCTACACCAGACAGCCATACCAGACAGCTACACCAGACAGCCATTCCAGACAGCTACACCAAACAGCCACACTAGACAACTACACCTTACAACTCAACAACCTTTGTTAAACCCCCTTTACAGAACCACCACTTGCTCATAAAAAACGTAAGCATTAGGTTAATGTCTCTAAGTATTCCTACACGACCCGAACCGTCTGTTCTATCTTGCACTCGTATGTAAAACCAATCGCGGGACTCGTGTGTTTTCTCTAAACTGTCAAACATTCCTTTTGTACCGTACACAGGCGGAAATAAAAGTATGGAAATCTCCATGAGAAAAAAAATGACTGGCGGATGTTAATACCCATTCATTTTGTATTTGCTAGGTGAATCACTCAAGCTTAACATCGTACAACTAGCTGCATCCCGTGCTCCGCCACGGCGGTAAATCTTTTTAAAATATACCAACTTTGGAACAGAACAAAACAAACAAAGACACAACACAAACAAAACACAACCACAACCACAACACAACCACATTACAACCACAACAAAACTAAATACAACACAAACGAACGCAAAGAAAAAACAAAAACGAAAAAACAAACACAACAATCAACATAAACTCAATTTAAATGTAATCATAAAGGCATATTGCTCACAGTCTATCCCGTAGCGCCAAATCGCGCCCTTTCCGAGCGCCGGCGGAAAATTTCGATTTACACCCTCCCACCTCCCTCAAACTTTCGATTTCCACCCTCCCCCCCCCCCTCTTGCTACGCCTCTGTTATAAAACCCCTAGCTTTTCCGCAAATAAATTAAAGGCAGTATTTAGAATATCCGTGTTTTACCGACCATATTGCACTTTATAAATTCATGCATTTTTTTCACTACTTTTAAAAATTTACAATAAAGTTTCATGACTAAAACCATTGCGCACCTAATGAACGTGATGACTTAATATAGTAATGGAGAATAGTTGATTAAAAATTATAATTAGTAAACAGTACATTCAGTGAATAAAATAAATAAAAAATAGCCTTTTATCAATCAATGCTAATTATAATATTCCAACAATAATGCACTCTTACACGTCTGCATAATTTGCATTCACATTTTGCTAATTATATTATTCCAACAATTATTCCGTCTTGCAGATTTTTGCATTCACATTTTAGCTTGAGTTCAATTTATTTTTAAAATACCTCCCTTGGCAAAATTACTAAACAGTGTAATTTGATTTTTCTAACCTACAGCTATTATGTTATTAAAATGTATCCACTTTCTCTAGGAATATTAACGAAAACGATATTTGACATTGATCCTTTTAATATGTTTTAGCAATGTCCGTGTATTTAATATTCTCTTTACGTTATGCAAAATTGTACAAACAGTGGAAATTATAAAATAGCTCTATGCCGTTATATAAACAAACCCTACTCAATTACTTATAACGAGAAAAATGGCCCGTTGAGGAAGGGTACAACGGGCGCTAGGCTGATAGTGCTGTCTCTTTTCTCTAAACTAAAACCAACCCACCCCCCCACACACCACCCCCACCCCACCCCCCACCCCCACACACCACCCCCACCCCCCACCACCCCCACCCCAACCCCTCACCCCCACACACCACCACCCCCACCCCTCACCCCCACACACCACCCCCTCCACACACCGCCCCCCACCCCCCACCCCCCCAAAAAAAACATGTCTACCGTCCCATTCAACGAAATATAATTATATACTTTTTCCAGTGTCCGCCCCCTCCCAGAAAATTCTACCCCCGCCCCCGAAAATTTCAAGTACCCCCACCCCTCTCCGGGGAGGAAAAAGTCTGAAAGAAACACTGAAACCAACCCACCCCCCCCCCCCACACACCACCCCCCACCCCCCCCCCCCCCCACACCCTCCACCCCCCCCCCCCCCCACCCCTCCACCACCCCCCACCCCCAAAAAAAACATGTCTACCGTCCCATTCAACGAAATATAATTATATACTTTTTCCAGTGTCCGCCCCTTCCCAGAAAATTCTACCCCCGCCCCCGAAAATTTCAAGTACCCCCACCCCTCTCCGGGGAGGAAAAAGTCTGAAAGAAACACTGAAACCAACCCACCCCCCACACACCACCCCCACCCCACCCCCCCCAACCCCCCCCCCCCCCCCCCCAAAAAAAAACATGTCTACCGTCCCATTGCAAGAAAACCACTTTTTAGATTAGACACATTAATAAGCGGTAATTTTATTATATAGTATCGATGAGGAAATTTCTTTTGAGTTGGGGAGGGGGGGGGGGGGCTCAGACGTTCTTACGCGGGGGGTGGGGCTTCGCCCCTACCCGAAGAATTGTATGCAAGAAACTCTTCACGCAAACCATTTAGATTAGACAACATTTCCTTTTTAACACGTTTTTATTAACTCAGCTTCGCGTTTGTGTGTTTGTTGTTAAAATTGACATCGAAAATTAGCGCACTTCTGATTGCTCTATAGATCTGAAATTTGGCATGCAGGTTACTTTCGCCTAACAATTTCGGATGCAATCATAAAAACTAGCAATTAGAGACCGTAATTAGCTTAATTTAATTACGCCCCAAGGACCATAAAATTGAGGACATGATTTCTAAAGATACCGACAAGACTGGAGGCTTATTGACACAGTTACTTCGGCCCCAATCGATGTGAGCGCGCTGGCCGTGATCGTATAGTGGTTAGTACTTCTCGTTGTGGCCGCGACAACCCAGGTTCGAATCCTGGTCGCTCAAGATTTTTTTAGTCCGTGTATTTATAAACACTTAGTCAATTCATACTTAATCAAGTCATTAGATAAAGTAGAAAATAAACTATATAAAAAACTTTTTTAAAAACCACGTTTTTCATGTGTAGCAAACGGACTAAAAAGGAGAAAATAAAATACTTAAAAAAAACTTTAAAAAAAACCACGTTTTTCTTGTGGACTAAAAAGTAGAAAATAACTATTTACATACATTTGATGACAAAAAACGTGGGTCGGGCAGATGGGTCGGGAAATTTGATGGTGAACGTACCCACGTTTTTTGTCATCAAATGTATGTAAATAGTTATTTTCTACTTTTTAGTCCACAAGAAAAACGTGGTTTTTTAAAAAGTTTTTTTTAAGTATTTTATTTTCAATGTTTACGCGAGAATCAATGACGTCATTACATTACTGTGTGCACTCTCTGGTTTGAGATTATGTTCTACTCTACGCTAAATGTGTCGACGTCATATTTCGTTTTTCGAATTACTGTGCATGTTTTTAAATTGCTTGTGTTTTCTCTAGAGCGTTCTTGTCAGACAGAGCGTTCTTGTCAGACAGAGCGTTCTTGTCAGACAGACAGCGAAACTATTATTATAGAGACATAGCGTTCTTGTCAGACAGAGCGTTCTTGTCAGACAGACAGCGAAACTATTATTATAGACGAGAAAAATGGCCCGTTGAGGAAGGGTACAACGGGCGCTAGGCTGATAGTGCTGTCTCTTTTCTCTAAACTAAAACCAACCCACCCCCCCACACACACCCCCACCACCCCACCCCCACACACCACCCCCCACCCCCCACCACACACCGCCCCCCCACCCCCACCCCTCCACCCCCCCTCCACCCCCCCCCCCCCCCCCAAAAAAACATGTCTACCGTCCCATTCAACGAAATATAATTATATACTTTTTCCAGTGTCCGCCCCCTCCCAGAAAATTCTACCCCCACCCCTCTCCGGGGAGGAAAAAGTCTGAAAGAAACACTGGTGTCGCGCTTAGCCACTACGCGAAGAATTGCATTAAAGAAATTGCGAGAAAACCACTTTTTAGATTAGACACATTAATTAGGCGGTAATTTTATTATAGAGTATAGATGAGGAAACCACCCCACCCCACCCCCCCCCACACACACCATCCCCCACCCCCCCCCCCCCCACCCCCCACCCCCCACTCCCAAAACAATCATGTCTACCGTCCCATTCAACGAAATATAATTATATACTTTTTCCAGTGTCCGCCCCCCTTCCCGAAAATTCTACCCCCGCCCCCGAAAATTTCAATTACCCCCACCCCTCTCCGGGGAGGAAAAAGTCTGAAAGAAACACTGGTGTCGCGCTTAGTCACTACCCGAAGAATTGCATTAAAGAAATTGCAAGAAAACCACTTTTTAGATTAGACACATTAATTAGGCGGTAATTTTATTATAGAGTATCGATGAAGAAATTTCTTTTGAGTTAGGGGGGGGGGGGCTCAGACGTTCTTACGCGGGGGTGGGGCTTCGCCCCTACCCGAAGAATTGTATGCAAGAAACTCTTCACGCAAACCATTTAGATTAGACAACATTTCCTTTGTATTCAATGTTTACGCGATAATCAATGACGTCATTATATTACTGTGTGCACTTTCCGCCTTGAGATTATTTTCAACTACATGCTAAATGTGTCGACGTCATACTTCGTCTTTCGAAATACTATGCATGTTTTTAAATTGCTTGTGTTTTCTCTAGAGCGTTCTTGTCAGATTGAATTTTTTCTTATGTTTTCTCTAGAGCGTTCTTGTCAGACAGAGCGTTCTTGTCAGATAGATAGATACATACACAGACAGCGAAACTATTATTATAGAATAATAGTAAGCGCATACAGGTTTTGAAATTTGATTGTTGAAAAAAAAATTAATTATAATTTCTTTAATAAGTTGATTTATATCTACTAAATCTTAATTCAATACATCCAGACTGTGTGTGTAGACGATGAAATGGCGTGGCCGGGGTGTAGAGCTCTCGACTGCGGATCCCAGGCTCTAACTTGTGTTATGTCCCTGAGCTTACCTAGCTCAAACGGGAACCTGACTTAAGTTGGAAGTAAATCCCTACACTAACCCCTTGTGTGATCCATATACCGAGGTCACAGAAACAAGTGAACTCTATATCATCTGTCCTCTAGACCTCCTAGTTCCATATAGCATATCTAGACAATAGTCTAGATAACTAAACAGGCGCTCTTCGGTATTTGGGTGAAGTCTTACAATGAAATAAAGTGACAAATGTCTTTAGACAAGAGAACTGATAGAACAAGCTCAGCTGAATGTGTTCTACGGTTACCATGGAGATTCTTGGATCTGAGTACTTGCAAACAACAAAAACTGACTTGGGACCGCAAAACCACAAATTAACGCATCACGTTTCAGGAAAGTCACATTTCACGTCCGCTAAACAGGCAAAGTTTGCTGGGGAATGGACATGCATACACACACTGCAAGTCAATGTAAACAAGCTAAAGAACTCTCAGCAAAAAAAAAAAGTAAACAAGCTAAGGACTCTAACACACAAACGAAACATGTCGAAGATTCAGCCCTCTTCTATCCCCAACCCCAATTCGCATCACTCCGAACTCAGATTAACTTTAGACTCAACAGCTCTGGTTTGATAATATTATTGCAGTCCCATGCTAAATAATTATCCTCTATGCCTTCCCCAGCCACGTCCTTCAATGCAAGACACGTAACTACAACATCAGATTTTAAATGAATAAAACACCCGCATTTTCAGTAAAGTGAAGTTTTTTCTAAGCCGTAATAATACAACACCCGTGGATGTTCCTTAGCTAAAAAAAAATAACGAAATTAACAGCCGGCCAGGTAGGATGTAAGATCTATAATGATATTCTTTTAAACAGTAAGTTGGGGAAAAAAGTTTACGTTAGTTTACAGACAACATTCATTAGACAGAAGTTTGGTAAAGTCGAGATCCACATGTTAAATGTCAAGGTAACACTAAGTCAGGAAGTGCATTATATTTAGCCTTCGAAAATTTGTGTCAGGAAAGGACGGTCTAGCCCTCTCTCTCTCTCTTTCTTTTAGCCTTATATATATATATATATATATATATATATATATATATATATATATATATATATATATATATATATATATATATATATATATATATATATATATATATATATATATATATATATATATATATATATATATATATATATATATATATATATATGCTGTGTAGTTTAAATATCACCAAATGTTATCAGTTTTCGCAATCAGCTGTTTCTAGATAGGGACTTTATCATTAGAACTCGTGTTATTCAAAGGTAAACAATGCCGGAACTATTTCTAGGATTGGATTTCTTATGGGTACGCTGTGTGAAAATCTTAAATGTACATTGATGATCCCCCAGGTAGAACACACCTCGGGCGACTGGCCAGATGACAGGGGCATTTCGGGCCTCTCAGGGGGGCCACCGGTTACACTACCAAACATCACAGCCTAGGCGCCGCCCTTTCTTCTTCGTTTTTAATTAAGTATTATTTGTAAATTTGTTATGCGCCATATAGGTCGCGTTGACTCCGATGTCTGCCTGCTTTTCTTTTGGCTTTATTTTTGAACCATCAGAAAGTAATATATGTATATATATATATATATATATATATATATATATATATATATATATATATATATATATATATATATATATATATATATATATATAAACAAAGAAAAAAACTTTTGAACACTGCCAATCGATACAGCAGGCGTAATATTTACGTTCCCATCTTTTTGTTTACATCACGTCCTGTGATTGCAGATATCAGCCATTACTCATTGAACCGTGACGACAACCAAAAACCAAGATAACAGTGTTAAATTTAACAAATGTATAGAGACAAAGTACAAATAACACATTTTATAATTTTACGTTTTTTTAAAAAAAGACAGTTTTAGACTGATGAATATACTTTTAGTAACAAATATGGAATACTATTCGTGGATATTATTGTACATGATGATGGTATATATTTTTGATGTTAAATATAAAAACGGATTAACATGTTCCTAAAAATAGCCTTACGTACGATGACGATATAACTAAAACACTAGATACTACTCGACACGGCTGTTTGTAAACAATGATGTTGATCCTGTTGATCGTGTGTGTAGTCGCGAGCTCGCTGCCGTGTTGTCAGGCGTGTAGGTGTGACACGGACGTCCCCAGCAGACCCGTGCCAGGTGTCGGAGCCAGGTCAAGACGGGCCAGGGAGGCACGAGTTCTATGTGGGGCAGGGGAGTATCTCCGTCAAGGGGGTTGTGTCCCCTGCCCGGATGGAACCTTCATGACGTCAGAGATGTCTAAAGATTCTGATCACGTGGAATGTGTGGAGTGTTTGAAGCCAGAACAGGTGAGTATAACATTACTTGGGTAATGTATTACCTGGGCAGGTTAGTATAACATAAGGTGAGTTAATCTTTTACCTGTACAGGTGGGTATAACATTAGTTGTAAAATGAATTACTTTAGCAGGTGAGTATAACATAAGTTGGGTAAATCTATAACCTGAGCACGTTAGCATAACATTAGTTGAGTAAATATTTTACCTGGACAGGTGAGTATAACACTAGTTGGGTAAATCTATTACCTGTACAGGTAAGTATAACATTAGTTGAGTAAATATTTTACCTGGACAGGTGAGTATAACATTAGGTGAGTAAATATTTTACCTGGCCAGGTGAGTATAGCTTTAGTGTAGCAATGTATTACCTAGGCAGGTTAGTATAACATTAGTTGGGTAATGTATTACCTGGGCATGTGAGTATAACATTAGTTAAGTAAATCTTTTACCTGGACAGGTGAGTATAGCTTTAGTGTAGCAATGTATTACCTAGGCAGGTTAGTATAACATTAGTTGGGTAATGTATTACCTGGGCATGTGAGTATAACATTAGTTAAGTAAATCTTTTACCTGGACAGGTGAGTATAGCTTTAGTGTAGTAATGTATTACCTAGGCAGGTTAGGCCATTTTGTACTTTCGTAGAGTAATGTATTAACATATCAAGTGAATTCATTTTATTAATGTATGTAATACTAGGTAGTTGCGATCATTTCATAATTGAGTGGGATAAAAAATTACTTTGATATGTTGAGGAATAACCTAACTATTGAAAATATAGTTTTTAAAAAAACATCAACTTGAAAAAACATTATCAAATGGAATCCATATAATAGCCAGCAGACACTCACTGAGTAGTTGGTAATTATATAGGTCAAGATTCCGTATGGTCAAATGGTAGGCTAAAGGTCTTACCGAACCAAGTTAGGTTCGATGACTTTGGCCGTATGTGTATCAACTTTGTTGGATACATAACTCAATTTAGAGAAATTTGAGCTTATGGTGTCCACACTTAACAAAAAAATCATTTTTATATTAGGTATAAAACAGATAAACTCTACTTCCTTTGTTACTGCGAAAACTAATGTCGTGGAATTGGCTACTGTTATGAAACTCTAAAATGCTATACGCTATTGTTATCCTTAACATTGGCTGACTTCAAAATCGTGTTATTAACCTGCTTATCTGGGTAGTTTATCTGATTATGCTGTAATCTATAAATAGACCAACACTCATGATATAAATATAGAAACAACAACATGCTTTTAATGCCCTAAAAATATAACAACTAAATCCTTTTCTTTCTGTATTAAAGCTATGGTTGCATGAGTTTTTCTGCATAATTTGAACATAATCGTTCCAATGGGTTAAATTGAGCTGCAAGATTTCACATCAATCATGCAGACAAACAAACAAGGGGATTATTAGAGGCTTGTAAAAAAAAATAAAAGTAACTTAAGTTGTTGTTTTTTTTAGCGCAATTTCCATTCTGGAGAATTGCGTTTATTAACCCGTCATTTCTGGATGGATGGATGGATGGATGGATGAATGTGTGTCCGCAGCTTTAAGTCGTATCTCCTCCTCAACGAAGCAATATCGATGACTAGTTCCAAAAGCAATTATGTTAAGCCAGTTACGAGGATGAACATAGGCCATAAAAATTCCGGGTTTCTTTCATGGATTTCCCGTAAAAGCCAAAAAACCTCGAACAAATTCAGTATTTGCTACATATCTAGGCAACCAGACCACTTATCGACTTGAAACATTTACCAATCGATTCCTGCCATAATTTAAACCAATATTGCCGAAGAAAGTTTTCAAAAATATCCTTTCGTTCGGTCACAAAAAATTAATTAAGAATTTTTAAACTGAGCGTCTTGTAGGTTTTTAGCGCAAAAGCTGAGGATCGAAAGGATTTTAATGAGCGGAGGTTCGAAAGGATTTTTTAAATTTTTCCCCTTTTTTTTCGACTGATACGGGAGGCTACTCTCCCCTTTTTTTTCGACTGATACGGGAGGCTAGTTTCTATTTTGTTTTGAATTATTAAAACTACTTGTGTTGCATTATTTATTTGCTGAATATATGATTTATCTCGATTTAATTTACTTATTAATTCAAACGTTATTTTTGTACCCTATTAATAAGCTGAGGTTCGAAAGGATTTTACCATAGCGAATGAGCGGAGGTTCGAAAGGATTTTTTAAAAAATCTCGTTAATAAATATTTTTTCTATTTTGTTTTGAATTATTAAAACTACTTGTGTTGCATTATTTATTTGCTCAATATATGATTTATCTCGATTTAATTTACTTATTAAATCAAACGTTATTTTTGTACCCTATTAATAAGCTGAGGTTCGATATAAGGAAATTGCGCTAAAATTGTCACTAGACTTTTTAATTAACTTGTTTACCTAGAATAATTTTAAAAATTTTAATCGCATATGTTATTTTAATTATAAAATTTAAAATGATAGTGTTTTTTATAAACTTTTTTTGTTTAAAATGGTTTCGTCAATTTCCTTAAGTATGAGGTCATCAAGACACACTGTACCCCGACCAGAGACACAGAAGTGACATGCGCAGACGGCACCTACAACAAGTGCTACAGGGACTTCATCGGCAAATGCTCTCGCTACTGTGAGCGGTGTGATGTCTGCGGGTTGGGTTCGAATCTCTACAAGAAATATGAGCTCCAACCCTGCAAGGGAGACAACAATACCGTGTGCTGTCCAAGGGGGGATATGGTTGTGATCAACGGCGACTGTCAGCTGCCTTTAAGTTGTGGGGAGGGTTTCTACAAAACCAGAATCAACGGAGTCGAGACGTGTCTGAAATGTGACGTATGCGGTGAAGGGAATCACAAGTTGGAACCGTATGTGGTAAGGGCGTGTAATCAGGGAGAAAATACCATCTGCTGTCCGGAACCGGATATGGTGTTAAGGCACGGATCCTGCGTAAGAGACAGCAAAGCGGAAGTAGAATTGTCAGATAATACAACAAATGTAAATAGGACAACAGAACAGATAAATGTAGACAACAATGTCACTACAGTGAAAGGTAAGAAGTCGTGTTTGGGCTAAACATGTATACACAGTGTGCATATATATATATATATATATATATATATATATATATATATATATATATATATATTACATATATATATATTATACATATTATACATATAGCATACTCCATATATTACATATTATATTATATATATGTATATATATATATATATATATATATATATATATATATATATATATATATATATATATATATATATATATATATATATATCAGTGGCGGAACTAGAAAAAAGGGCCACCCCGCAAAGAAATTTTTTGGGCCCCATATATATATATATATATATATATATATATATATATATATATATATATATATATATATATATATATATATATATATATATATATATAAAGATATAAACAAAATATGAAAATACCAACATAGAATATTCGTTTCGGGCTTGTTCGAGTTTCAGAAAAATAAATTGGAAATACCTCTTTTTTTTTTTAAATTTAAACAAGTTTCAACAATACGTCATTTGTGTGAGTGATATTGAAAATCTCTGTTTTAATGCATATTTGCTATAATACTTCCTGTCTGTTAGTCGGTAAAAATAATATTAAGTATAAAAGTTGTCTATGTGAATGGTTTCTCGCGTTATGTTTATTTTTGTTTGTTTTTTTGTATTTATATTATTAGTTTCAAATACATTTCCTTTTAATGCTTTGTCATTCTTTATTATGCATTTTTTTAAAAATAATAATTAAGAGAAAAAATTGCTTTTTAATTTGTTTAGTGCAAATCTATTAAAAGGTGCTTAAGTGCACACATATTTGACTATTTAAAAAAGGGAAATAATTCATGGAAGTGGTTTGAACGTTTGCCTATCTTTCACGCGTTGGATTTATTTTCAAAGAATTTTGCCGACAACAGCATGTTTGATTGTAGGAGAAAGTGGACTGGTGCTGATGTATATAGAATAAACATAATGAAAACGCAGCTACAATATTCTTTTTACAAAACAACCATCAAGTCAAAAATGCAAAAAAAAATATTTTTTTAACTGTAAAAAAATTGATTTTGGTCGGCTGTGGGCCCCTAAACTGCCCGCCCCCCCCCCCACCCCACATTGCGGGGTCTGGCGGCACTGTAGTTCCGCCCCTGATATATATATATATATATATATATATATATATATATATATATATATATATATATATATATATATATATATTATACTGTTTAATTTTTTTTATTTACATTCCTTTTAGAATTGACAGAAAATCAAGCGCCAAGAATTTTGGGAATCTTTATTTTAATATTTGGTGTCCTTGTGTTAATTGCAATCATTGTCGTTGCTTTAATCAAGGATTAAGTTGTATGTTAAAATAAGTGACTTCACGTGACTTTTGTGTTATGAATGTAGAACATTTAAAAATGAAGAAAATACAAAAATGCTTAGAAGATTTTAGAAAATTTAATATAACGGCACAAATTTAAGTTTATTTTAACTTAAAATTATTATTAGAAGACCTCATTAAGTCTAATTTTTACATCTAAAATTTTATGAAATACCTTAGCTTTTGTTATTAAGAATTAATAAATCAATAAATTTCATGGCTATAGTTTGGATAAATTAGTATCAACTTTTTCAATATGTAAAGCTTTACATCCTCTATTTAGTATTTAGGTATCTCAATTAAGCTTTAGCCGAAATCTTAATTCATTCTTTTAATTTTTTAAAATAGATTTTCTCTGTGTTTTACATTTGTTTATACAAAAGTTCTATTAGAACAATTACTCTTGAAACTTAAAGAATATGTTACTAGGAGATTAATCTAGTTCCTGCTATATTTTTTTAAATAACTTTTTGATCAGTATTTTAGAAACAAAATAATTTTTTTCTCTTCTTAAAAGTAACATTTGTTAATTATCATTATCAAATGTCGTGTCATTTCAAATGCTAAAGAATATATTTTGTGTAGTTGTCTAATTTTTCATTTAACTAATTATTTATTGACATTCCGTCATTCTTTCTAATACAAACTAATTTTAATTGATGTGCTCAATTTAACATGGAAAACTTCATTTCCTAAAAAGTTGCAACCTTCTTAATGAATTTTCGAGTTTAACTACAATTTTTTTAAACATGCCTTAAAACACAACTCGTGTTCCAATTTTTTTCTTGACAATCAGACTTTAAAAAAGAATCCTTGCAAAAAAAAACGTATATACCTCAAAACAGGGGCGTAGTGAGGGGGGGGGGGGTGCGGACCGCACCGGGTGTCACCATTCAGGGGGGGTGACACCAAGGCAAAATATAACAAAATATATAGAGAAAAATTTGAGGGGGGGGGGTGCAAAATCGAAAGTTTGAGGGGGGGGTGCAAATCGAAAGTTTGAGGGGGGTGCAAATCGAAAACTTGAAAGTTTGTCCCCGGGAAGGGTTGCTACGCCTCTGGGGGGGTGACACCATTAAGTGCCGCACCGGGTGACACCCGACCTCGCTACGCCACTGCCTCAAAACAATAACATTTTTGAAATCTCTTTTGATAAGTTTTATAAATCTCTTACAAGCATATAAGCTTCTTATTTTTGATCCGGTAAAACATTGATATTAAAATAATGATCACTTCTATACTTTGTAACAAAAACTATGGGTATTGCAACATTTTATATTGTATTGTACACAAACTTTATTAACAATTTATTTTTCATTAAAAAAAGTTGTTCTTTCTAATTTCATTGCGATTACAGTACCTTAAAATTTGTGTTATTCATATTTTATTTTGTAAAACGCGTCAAATTTGTATTCGATTACAAAATTTATATATACATTTGTTTCTTGTTGTTATACTTTTTATATGACGCTGATAGCTGTGTGACAACTTGGCGTTGTATGTTATGCAGTGTGAACAAATAGGGCTTGTAAGTAGGTCACCAACGACTCGTTTTCGTACTTGCCAGCTAGTATCTGTCAAACCAAATGTGAATATTTTTTATTAAATCCGTATAAAGAAGAATAAATAGAGAAGGTTCTTGCGCTATTGTTATTTAACAATTTTATTTAACAATGGTAAAAGTAGATTACAAAATGAAGGCTAATTTAAAAAGCCAAATATAGCCTAAGTAAAATTGTTTTTTAGCGAACAATTTGTTATTATTTATTCGAATCCGTAACAAGTTATCCTAAGTGTAGTTACAATAACTAAGGCTTACCGGTACTTAATTTGGTATACCAAGAAGTTTGGGCTACTGATATTTGATAAACCAACGATAAGAATTCCTATGTTGGATTATCAATGTTATTTACTGGTAATTACATTTGTGGTATCTCACCATACACAATTTTGAAAATTAAAAAACATAAAATCACTAGATTGATTTCTGTTACAAAAACTAGCCAGCGGACTCTATTCAGATCAATATAATCGTTAGCTTTTTAGCTTTGAGACCTCAACAAAAGTTTTTTTAAAGATGGCCGCCGTTGCATAGCAATCATATTTTCAGAAGAATCCTTTATGCATGCAAATATTTTCCCTTAAGTACCCTAGCTTAGATACACACAAATAAATACAAAAAAGACTTATTAATTAAGAAATGTTTTTTTCATAGTGCTAACCACACTATCTGTTCATATGCCGAGGACAGAGAAACAGGAGTAGTATATTAGGTCGCTTTTGGTTAGTATTTGGGTGGTGGAGCCTGGCGCAAAGGTTATATAGCAAAATACTCCCCCAGCCTGCCGCAGCCTGGCGCAATGACATATAGTAAAATACTCCACCACCTGGTGGAGGGTGGTGGAGCAGGGTGGTGGTGGTGGTGGTGGGGGAGAGGGGGAGGGGTGGTGGAGAAGAGGGGGAGTAATGGTGGGGGTGGGGGAGAGGGGGTGGGGGAGAGGGGGAGTAGTGGTGACCTGGGGGTGGTGGTGACACACCATGGGGTATAATTCATTTTTGTTTCTTTGTATGTATGTTTAATAGTAAACCACACCACCACCTAGCGGGGGTGGGGGAGAGGGGGTGGGGGTGGAGAAGAGTGGGGTGGTGGGGGAGTAATGGTGGGGGTGGAGGGGAGCGCTAGCGTGTACTTTGTGAATAACATCCATTTAACCAGCCGTGCAACATGTGTTACTTATCGATCTGCAATCCTTTGTTTTTGTCAAACAACGGGCGAGCTAATATTGATCGCACCCACGGGGCCATCACACCTAATTAAATCTTGTTATGCTTCACCGAGTTTCCCCCGCTCGGTTGACGGGTTATGGTAATTAACGACGTACATTAAGTGCCTCTCCGCGAAGCACGTAGGTCATTATGCAACAGCTGTTGTGCGACAGCTGGTGGTGTAATTAGGTTGAGCAACCGGACATTACCTTGTTGGTTTTCTAGTACGCGTATGCTACACGTATATACACACACACACACACACACTAAAATTAGAACAAAAGTCTTCTTATATTTTATTTGTTTATTAACGTTTTTCCAATTCATCAAAGGCTTTTAAAATTTCATCCTGTAAACTTAACAGGCGCTCAAAGCAGACGCGACTCATACAAACACCAGAATTTGTAGGAAAATTAAGATCGGTCCCATCTATAAGCTCTCTAAGATTTAAAGTGTTTTTGTTCATGAATTGGCTAACAATCGCCAATTTAAATCCGGTGTGATTCATCGTTTGTATTTCCGTCACTTTATTGTTACCTCTGGCCACAAGTAGCCAATCTTCATTAGACATCTTGAAAAAATCTTTTATAATTAGTTCCAATAATTTGAAGTGTTAAACGTAATATAATACGATCGTTAATATATTGACGATTCGCTGACGCCGAAAAGGGTTGTAATATAACTTTTAAATTTGCACCGCGAGCTTTCTTCAAAACAAAATAGGCTGCATATAACCCGCAACTGTTGGTTAGAATATCTTGTAACACTCTTGAATTGTAAACGAGTGGTCTGTTTGAGTTATTTTTTATAAAAGACAAAATGGCCGGCTCCCGAGGTGGTAAGCCAAAACTATCGAAATAAGTAAATTGCGATAGTCCGTTGAAAAATAGACCAACCCAATGACTCCCTGCCTCCGAGGACGAATCTAGATTGATAATGAATGCCGCTTGCTTCGTTCTATCGAGACGCGCGGGTAACTGATCGCACGCTAAAACGGCAAAGAGAGTTGTGCGTTGCACAAATAAGTCCGCGGCCAGTATACTTTGTAGTTCTCTTGTGTTCATTTTCTTGTATAGGCCAAGTTAGGCGGTGTAATCTGTCAACACTTGTCTCGTTTTCGAAATTTCTAACACCGAATCAAGTTCAGCATACACAATAACTTGAATCGGGTCAGCTGTAACTTGTGAAAATTTAAGTTCAATAGAAACAGGTCCGGATTTAGCCAATTCAAATTGTTCACCATCCAAAAGACTAGGGCTTAAATCAAAAGCAAACAGGGTATACCCGTTCTTAAAGTTTTTATAATCTATCCCATTACCAGCATCTTTTCCAACCATACCAAGAGCGAGGTTACTATTGAAAAACGCTCTAATGGCTTGTTTCTTATCAAAGTCCATGACCAGTGGTTTTCCCGATAACGAGCGACCATCAACGCTTACATTTAAATACGTCAAGTGAAAATGTTGAAAATTGAAGGGGTTTTTCGTGTAACTTCCATTAAAGGCGGTAGAGGCGACTAGACCGATCACTAAACGGGTCGGTGTTTGACTCATATACAAATTGTCTTGGTTGTGACTTAACATACCTTTCGGTATAGCAAAGGTTTTTATTACAACGCGTTTAAAAGGGTATTTTGCATTTGTTGTCGTTAAAGCCTTTTCGTGTGCGATAGAAATGGCGGGGTTAAGTCTGGCTTTTCTAACAACCAATGTTGCGTACGTTATAACCGCTTTATATCCCTTGTTTGGTTCTGCTGTCAAGAGAGTGAAACTGTCTTTTGCGGGTGTAAGTTTAATTTTAATGTCAACACCATTCAGCATATACCGATCTTGAGCGAAAATGTCAGAGTGTATACGTCCCATCATATCGATCTCATGACTTTCAGCAGCGGTGGTGCGGCGAATCCTATACCCTTCATTATTGTCATCTTTGAATTCCTCGAAATAACAGGCTAAGTCCCTCGCATAAAGAGCGGCCGATAGAGACCCATTCTTGGCCTCTTCCCCGTGATTTAACGTAGCTTCCAGATAGGCGCAATACGGATAGGTGTTCTCACTAGCAGTAATTAGCGTATCGTTTAGAGAAATATCCACTTGTGAAAATAAACTGTGCAAAAAATAATTGACGGGTGCGACATCAACGTCAGGAGGTATTGAATCACCATTCGCTAAGGTTACTTTAGCGCGCACGTGTAAATAAGTATTAAACAAATCGAGATAGTCTTCACTGTTGCCAGAAATGGCAAATTCTATAGGTGCACCTTGTGCCAAGGACGCCAGGGGATGTATTTCAACAAATTGACCCTCCTCGACGGCAGTTTGTGTCGGGGGTGTACTAAATAAATCCAATCCAGAATGTAAGCACTCACAGGAACTCGGGTGAATAAGAGCCATGGTTAAGCAAATATATCTGAATACTTGGGATGCTTCTTCTTAACACACGTCTTCGAATGTTTGTGGTTTGGTCTGCGTGTTAGTTTTATCTGTTGTTCGAAGGGTTCACCCGGTGGTCTCGAGAACCCCCGCTTTCTTCTCAACCCGCTTCCTGATTGGTTTTGTCCTAGGTGATCAACGGCGCCTTGCAATAAACGATGTCCGGCTTCCTTGGCGTGTTCTTTAAACGATTCTCCAACGTCTCTTCCCGCTAATGCGTCGTTTGCAACTTGCAACCCGGTACTAACACCTTCTCTGAGTAAAGCCTTACCTCCCGTCTTTATCCAAGGGAGGACCATTCGACCTAGACCACTAAAGAAACTACCAATACCGTGTCCTCTCTGATTTCGTCCACCGATAAAAACGGGTAAACCATCACCGTACTGGTTACAGTAAAAATCCTCGTACAATTTAGGGTTTCGATGTAAAAGTGTGTGTTTCACCATGGTGTGAGTTATTCGAGATCGAAATGTTTACGTGTTCTAAAATGGAGTGTCAACACCGACGTTCCACTTGTGAATGAGAGCGTTTGTCCCAAGTCATCGCATAAAAGTATTTCCACAGTGTCGAATGAAAAGCGGTTCAGGGGGATGTAGTGTGGTTTGTCGTAAATACGACAAACGGAACTTGGGTTCTTCTCAACGATCGGTACGGTTCGAAGCAAAGGGACCATGACATCACCAACCGGTCTCGTTTTTACGAGGTCACAATAGACGAATACCGTTTTTACTTCGTCTTCAGGGAGATGTTTCTCCCTAACTCTACCAGGAATATGTAAATAGCCTGTCAACCTGTCACGGATGGTACTTTCTATTCCAGCCGCAATTACTTTTACGACAACTTTCTTAAATCCCTTGTTACAGTTTGAAATTATAACTTCCACTTTTTGTTCATCAATATCTCTTTTTATTAGTTTTTTAATAGCGTTAACAAGCGGGTCTATGTAATTATTTTTGGTCTGTCGTACTCCATATATGAAAAGGTTAACGTCTTCACCTTCTGTACTGGAATGATACTGGAGCCAAATTTGATGTTCTCTAAGCATACAAAACGCGTTCGGCATTTGAATCTCGACCAGACCAACTTCGTAGTGTAAACTCACATCGATAGTCTGTGGTAATTTAACGAAAAAATGCCCAGCCTCGTTGTCTGGAAAAACATTCGGTGATGTATTGCTAGGCAGGGTCACATAAAAACTCATTGTAAAATTTTGGTCCTTGCAATGGTTGGGTTAGGTAAAATATATCCGAGACAGCTGGATAACAACACGACCCAGAGTTTTCCCTCTTTGTCGTCGACCGTTCCACGCGTCAGATTAAATAGTGAAAAAGCAATTACGACAAATATAACCAACATTTGAGAGATGAAAACGATTTCCGGGCGTGTCCTTAGTCTACCGAACCAACTCGAAATGGTCGAACCGATAGAAGACGTGGTGGATCTAGGTCTCACCTCGATCCCACCGAACGGTCTGAGCGTTTCTTCCAACACGGGGTCATCCAGACTTAGGCTTTTTACCGTTTCCTCCATCCTTAGTCTTTATATTTCGAAATGTCTCTAGCTGAAATCCAACTGTTGAATGAAGGGTTATAACCGAACCACTTGAATAAATACTCTTTACCACCAACACCCTTTCTTTCTTGTATAATTTGTTCGACGCGGTACACTTTTTTGTCCCCCACTTTCTGAAGCTCCTCTTTGTAAAACGAGCCTTTCACTTCTTCACCTGAATCATCTTTCAAGACATACGTTACGGGCTTTGTTGTGTTAACTCGGCTCACCGTAAACAGTTCTTCCGTGCACGAAGGGGTATAACCCTTTTTAAACGTGTTTCGGCTTTGGGCGATCCGTACACGATCACCTTCGTTAAATACTTTTCGATAAGTATTGTCCCCTGGTTCGTATAAAGTATTCCAGACCCTTTCTTGATTAGACAAATTAACATTCACAGGAGCCATACGAATACTCCTATGGTACGAGTGGTTATAGTTGGTGATCAAGTCGTCTACGACATCAATGTAACGAAGACGATTTGTTTTTGTAAAGTACCGCCACATTTTTTCTTTTAATGTTCGATTGAATCTCTCAACTATACCCGCCTTAATATCTTCATTCTCAGTGGTAAAGAAATGAACGCCTTCATCTTTAAGAAATTTTAAAAATGTCTTGTTGACAAATTCACTACCTTTGTCTGTTTGAAAATTTATAGGTTTTCTAGTCGTAAATATTTTACGTACGGCCTCCACGAGAGCCTTACCCGTTTTTTTCTTTATCGGAATCGCCCAGGCGAATTTGCTAAACACATCGATGCAGGTCAGTAGATAAGAAGCACCACCATTGTGCTTTCGTAACACGCGCATATCTATGAGATCCGCTTGAAACTGCTGATTTATCCCACCGGTGATGATGGCGCGCCTTTGAAAGCGTCGCCGAAGAGGTTTATGTAACGTGTAGGTATCCTGATGACTTAATCATTCTTTAATTTTCTTAGTTCCAATTTTAGGGTGCTTAAACACCCCGCCGTAGGCACCTGGTCTGATAGGATCATAGTAATGTCTTTTTAGTATTTGGTTTTTTCCCACGCGTCCCATTTGGTAGTGGTTGTTTTAGTTTTCTTACTTCTAGTACGTATCGAGGGTGGTGTTTTTTCTACGTTTGTCTTCTTTTTCTTCGAGGGGCGAATATCAGAGTCAGGCGAGCCGGATTTCGTTTTAGTTTCAGATTCTGTTATGTCTATCGTTTCCTTTTTAGGTTCGGTTATGTTTTCTTGTGGTTTTTCAACCTCGGTCGTTGGGGTATTCACGGTGGGTGGTTTCACATCGACTAATCCTAGGGACTTATTTCTATAATCGCTAAGTCGCGTCGTGTAGAGCTGTAGTGTCTTTTGATATTGTCTCACTTTGTCGTGTGGTGACAAATCTTCCCTATTTAAGATATGTTCCATTTGCATATCCAAAAGGCGTAGACTATCGTTGAGTGTATCGGGTGGTATATATGCTTTTTGTTGCATAGACTCTAATATTCGAGGATCCATTAAAAGCATTTTCCTGGCCATCTTTAAAATCCCAAGACACCTTTAAGCACACCGAGAACTGGTCCGAGTAAAGCACCTAGGAAACCACCGGTCTGCAAAATTTGCTTTCGTCTTTTGACGGTCAATGACTTTTTGGTAAGTTGTCTCAAGTTCACTTTGTGACGACGCAAACGTCTCTTCTGACCGGGCGTGAGGGGAACGTTGCCTTTTAAGACATTGTGACAGCACTCGCATAACGTTTTTACGAGTTGTGGGGTAGCATTTTCGACAACGGCTTTCACGGCGGGTGGTTTGGCCCGAGCCAAAAACCTTAACATCTCACCTTGTTGTTTTACCGACTCAGACATGGTTGCTTTTATTTCGGGACGTAAACGACTTGCTGCTCGTAAGAAAAGATACTACTGCGTAATCTCAGATTATCCGGTGTTTCCTGTCGAAGGTCGATCAACAAATAACCATGAGGGGCCGATGTTGCGTCCTTAAAACTTTCCTGGACATACGAAACGCGACCGGGATACATTTGTTTTGCCAAATTTGTAATTTGTGAACCGTCTCTAGGGTTCTTGAACAACACTATGTAATGCGAATTGAGACTGATGGTTCTTTGTTCTTTATTTTTCCCGAATAGGTTTTGGACAATATACATGACACTAATATTACGATGGTGACTCCCTTTCGTAAACAATTTTGTAATTCGCTCATCTGTTTCCGCCATCAAATCATCGATGACGACTAGACGTCGACGTTTTCCATCCCCCATTGATCCATTTTCTAAGTCAGGAAGACCTTCCACAAACTGAACGTTCTTTATGGTATCAAACAAAGGTTGCCACTCCCCGTAACAGTAATAAATTTCCTCGGGTGCCGGATCCATCATCTCTGACACCTGGGATAAAAAGGTTTTGACAAATACTGTTTTACCACTCCCAGTTGGCCCAGCGATCAGAGCGGTAAAGGGATGTTTCCATCTCGGATCCATCGTTTTAAATGTTTGATTTTGCTTCCAGTCAAAAATCTTATATAGGATACCGAGTTACATAACTTGCAGGGACAAGTAACAAAACAACAAACACCAAAAAATTCACAAAAGATCCTTTATATGATAAGTTTTTATTGAACAAAAACAACCCCATCAGCGCACAGTCAAGGTTCTGTCTTATTTACATATTTACATTAAAGTCTCGTTAAAGTCACGGTTGGTAAACTAAAAGCTCTTATATGTCTAGGGGAGATGTTGTCACATTGTCTGCGTCTACTTGTGTAAAAGTAAGAAAGGGGTTTCTGTGTTGGGAATGTATGTGAGAACTCATTCTAGGGGATATTCGTTGAGGTGATAGAGAAAAAAGGTGGTGGCTGGTATGACCTCGACCGCGTATTTTGTATTTGGCCTAGTATGTTGTGCGTAGTTTAGTATGTCTGCATTGTTTAAGTGATCTAAAAATTCTTTAAAATCTTGTCTATTGTGAATTAATTTAGGTAGCTCAAGGACGCATGCATTATTATTACTCGAATGAAAGAATCTATATTCCCCTGTTTCTTTGTGTTTTAATATGGTGTGATGGCTGTAGTTGATTTTGAATCGTTTAGTTTGTGGAGTAAATACTGTATCTATAAGTTTTGAATTCCAGTCTATTGGTTTCGTATCTAGTGGGTTATGAAAAAAATTGAATGTCGATAAATGTTTACCTGTATTAGCGTGTGTCTGTATGGCATCCCAATTGTCGCTGTATATGGTTTGCAATTCTCTGTTTAGGTTATAAAGGGTGTCAGTTTCGTCTAATGGTAAGTCAATTTCGTTTATGTCCTCTAAATGTAGGTCTAACGCATCTCCCCTAAGGTCGTCTACAGGAAAAATAGTGGTGTGTGAATTAATGGTACTGTCTGTTAGGGTCGCTGCTGGGAGTTGGATGCTTTGTCTGTTGGTTGCTGATGGGGTGTCGGTCGGTATAGTTTGGTTGTTGTGTGCTGTCTTATAGTGATTCGTTAACTTAGCGCGTCGGGTAAATACTTTCCCACAAGTTGTACAGGGATGTCTTTGCCGGTCGTGAACAGAATCGTGATGTCTTGTCAAAGCGTCTTTGCGGGTGAATACTCTGTTGCATATGTCACACTGGTGGCGGGTCATGGCTGGGTGGCTGCTTGTTCTGGCGGTTTCCATTATTGACGAAGTGTCTAGTGGTTGGATGAGTGGGTAGGTCACTGGCTGTAGAATAAAAATAATTACATAAAATAAAAATCATGAAATAAAATACTTACTTAAAACAAAACTAAAAAATGAAACGTACCTCCGCTTTTGAACGTCTAAGCTGAACGTGAAGTTAACTGTAGGTGGAGATCCGAAAGTGGTGTAGTTGAATGTAGCTGGAACGTTTGGTTCAGTGGAGGCGTCGGGGATGGGTAGGTAGTTCAATAGGGTCAGTGGGTGGTTAGTCTATCTCGTAGGGTCGGTTGTACACTAAAAAGGAATACATGTGAGTACTTATTTAGATACATATTTATTTAAAGGGTTATTTTAATTGGTTAGTTTCCTTAAAATAAACGTAATATTCACCTTACCTCGATGTACACTAAAAAAGTAAAATAATTAATTAAAAGGTATTTTAATGGGGTTAGCTCCCTTAAAACAATACGTACTATTAACCTTACCTCGGTGTATGATACAAAATTAAAGTAAATACCTGTGACTACGTATTTAGAAAAAGGTTTAATTAAAAGGGGCTAGCTCCCTTAACACAAAAGTAATATTATCCTTACCTTTAATGGAATAAACACGCACAAACGAAGTGGTCCGTGTAGGGTTAGGTAGATGTGATGATTGGTAAAGCTGGCGTGGGTTAGTCTCAGGAGTCAACAGAGGTCGCAGGTTGGATAAGTCGCTGTGATGATTGATTTGAAGTCCGAAGTTGACGTGATTAGAACACAATTTTCGCGGTCATTTATACGGTTGCCTAATTACACCACCAGCTGTCGCACAACAGCTGTTGCATAATGACCTACGTGCTTCGCGGAGAGGCACTTAATGTACGTCGTTAATTACCATAACCCGTCAACCGAGCGGGGGAAACTCGGTGAAGCATAACAAGATTTAATTAGGTGTGATGGCCCCGTGGGTGCGATCAATATTAGCTCGCCCGTTGTTTGACAAAAACAAAGGATTGCAGATCGATAAGTAACACATGTTGCACGGCTGGTTAAATGGATGTTATTCACAAAGTACACGCTAGCGCTCCCCTCCACCCCCACCATTACTCCCCCACCACCCCACTCTTCTCCACCCCCACCCCCTCTCCCCCACCCCCGCTAGGTGGTGGTGTGGTTTACTATTAAACATACATACAAAGAAACAAAAATGAATTATACCCCATGGTGTGTCACCACCACCCCCAGGTCACCACTACTCCCCCTCTCCCCCACCCCCTCTCCCCCACCCCCACCATTACTCCCCCTCTTCTCCACCACCCCTCCCCCTCTCCCCCACCACCACCACCACCACCCTGCTCCACCACCCTCCACCAGGTGGTGGAGTATTTTACTATATGTCATTGCGCCAGGCTGCGGCAGGCTGGGGGAGTATTTTGCTATATAACCTTTGCGCCAGGCTCCACCACCCAAATACTAACCAAAAGCGACCTAATATACTACTAACAGGCAAACTCTTATTTTCCCACGCAATTAACCGGCGGGTTTTAAAGGTTTTTTTTTTAACATTTAATATTCCGGAAGGAAATACAACCAAATTGAGTAATGAGGAAGGAAAAATGTTGTTTTTATGCTACGGTTGGAGGAATCAATTCGATTTTTAAAAAATGTAATGTATGGTGTTTATATTTTAATTGTGTTCGTTTCAGTAGGTAATAAGATAGCTTCCACAGTTTCGATTAAAACATTAAAAATACAAACTACATAACAATGTTATGTATGTGAAAATACTAAGAGCTGGAGCGAGATCTGTCACAAAACTTACACCGTCAACAAATACATTATAAATTGTCGCGTTTATTTTAAAAACGTATCTCGTTCTACTATTCTATATGCACTTAGATCTATATACAGTAACTTAATGATAGACATTTATTTTTAGGGATAGCGTATTGAAGCATCGGAAATGACTAATCGTTTAGGGAATTTCCATTATGATTTTCTAAAAGAGAGGCGGGCTATTTTGAATTGAAAGCTGCAATTCATTCTGGTAAGGGAACATTTTAGTTAATTTTCCAGTGTGTGGGCTCTAAATGTTGTATATTATTGGTGTATTTAAGTTTATAACATCTAACTTATAGCTTTAAATCTATGTTAGTACTTGTTGAAGAAGAAAATTGACTACTGAGCTTAACATTAAAAATAAAACAATTTCCTACTTTTTGCGAAAGGGAAAAATTAGCGGCAGAAACATAAATTTACAACATTCCGAAACTTGAAATTTATAATTAATATAATATTAATATATTAATAAATTATTAAATACATTATGTCTTTTGCGTCGTTGTGTATAGTTGGATGTGGGAAGAAGGTGTAGGGGAGATATAGCAGCTTCAAAACATCATGTCCATGATTAAAACGGTATGATTCGTTCGTTTGAACAGACCGCCATGACAAATAAAAAAATTCGTATTTATGTTCCGGTATCGTCAACTTTGTCCTCTGCTACACATTTTAGTGTCTTTTTTTTATAGGTTATCTTTGTTTATTAAAATAGTTGTTTCATGCGTAACCATAAACTATAGGATTACATTTTTTTCTCTTGTAATTTAAAAAGAAATTTAATCAAGTGATTTGCAAGATGAACCGCCTTGAAAATAAATAGTATTAAAATCTTTTAATATCCCTAGGGTATATATATATATATATATATATATATTTATATATATATATATATATATATATATATATATATATATATAGGCCTATATATATATATATATATATATATATATATATATATATATATATATATATATATATATATATATATATCGAGTATCATGAGAAGTCTGACAATTTTGAATGATTTAACGGTTACTCCGTAAATTAAATTATTTTAGTCTATATCGAACGAGGTTGTATCGAAGTCATTAAATATAACGTAATAAATACGAACTGGCTGTGATCCTAATCATATTCAATATGCTTTTATAAATAAATAAAAACTCCATACAATGATGTGTTGCTCTAATATACTAATGCGTATCGATTACAATTATCATTCGCCCCCTAAAAATGACTTTGATTCAATTGGCAGAGAGGAAACCGATCATGATTATGATGATGGACTAAGAAAAAGATTTTTACTTTTTTTTTTTTAATAGCTTTAAATAATAAAAAAATAAAAATCTAAAGATGAAAGTAATATATTTGAGCTAAATATAGTTCAAGATGATTTGAACATCTAAAAACTATATTTATTTACCTTTAATTTGATTCCAATTTTAATAATAAAAATTAATCATAGCCTATAAATTATTTTTTTTTAAAACGTGTTTGTTTTTACAAGCTTTTATTACACTCACTTCCTCGTCGTTCTGTCTGTCAAATTCGAAACGCCCGTGTGAAATTGCAGGCTTTTCTAACTGACAGGCACGGTTCGAAGTTGGTACGTGGGTCAAGACATGAAGTCAATGCATCGTGACATTCAATTTGGTATTGCACCCCCCCCCCCACCCCGAAGAGATGCCTATAAGAAGCACTGCTGGGGGGTTGGGGGTGAGGGATATCCTAGATCCAGTTTCTTTATTCATGTTGAGTTTTATTTACCTCGCCAAAACAAGTAAGGCCAATCATTAAAACCAACGTATCCGAGTAAATGATAGAATTTGTAAAGATGTTCTATATCAAATGTTTTTTAAAATAAATTGTCTAGATCTAGAGGGTATTTTTTTTCTAGAATCATCCATATATATTAGTATTTTCATCCATATATATTAGTATTTTATACTTAAAATTTTTTTAAAATTGATATGGGGTAGTCCATAAATAATATCACACTCCTATGGAGGAGGGGGGAGGTCGTAATTTTGTGACGACGTGTAATGAAGCGGTGGGGGTGAAGGGGTTCAGATAATGTGACGTCACACTTTGCATGGATGAAAATCAATGTTAGTAGCTGAATAAATGTTAACCCTTGTTCTGCGTTTAAATTGTGATTGAAATTCATTAACATACTCTTTGCTGACTGAGCTCAGTCAATATTATAGAAGGAAATCGACGTTTAAAAAAATAAAATGATTGCAATTTTGAGGGATGGGGGGGGGGGGGTTGTAGGCTGAGGAGTGACGTCATTATAAGGGCGGGTCTGGCTTTTTGTGTCGACATTTTGCTGAGGGGAGGGAGGAGGGGGATATCGTCAAAAAAAGCGTAACATCATTTATGGATAAGCCATATGATATAGCTCTTCCATACATACGGATACATAAAAATTATAATATTTGTTTAATGTAATGAAGCAAATAAAACGCATTATATTGTTCACAATATTTGCTAAATACTCACTAAGAACGAGTTACACATAAAATAAAATTATATTGCAATAAGTTGAATAACTCTATTTGTAATAGTTTTTCATTACTGATCTGTATACTGTTTTAAGATAAAACATTAATCTTAAACTCATCTGAGTATGTGGTTAAAGTTTAAAGCATTTTTTTAAATAATAAAACGCATTTTTACAATTGCATGATTTAAAAAAAATGAAACGATCAAGTCTTTAATGTTATTTTTCTAACAACTCCCTTACTTAAAATCATGGTTCAACCCAATACACACAGACCAACTTACCAAGCATTTTCCACTATCGTATAATTTTAAATTCAGAACCCAAAATTAACGGTAATTTTTTTTTTCAAAAGGAATTTTTTCTAAGATTGAGTGCATCGACACACACTATAACAATCTAAACTTGTTTATATCAGAAATCGTAAAGAAAGTAAGAATTTTCCCTTTTAGGCATAACGATCCTAAGTGCAGATGAAGTAGAGTTCCTACGATTCTTGACCGCGGTATATGAAGGGATTGTATGGTCAGTGCAAAGTCCAGCCGGCTTTATTGTCCTCGCCGTGAGTCAGGTACCCATAAGAGCTGGGTGCACTCAGGTACGTCTTTCAGTCTTCAGTCCGGACTAAGATCCGAACTCGAGACCTTTGGGTTAGTAGCGACGACCTCGGATGTAGGTGTGTTGGAAGTATGTCACCACCTCATCGATGTTGTCCACTGTTGGTATAGACCTGTGGTCAAAGCCGGACACAGCGCTTGTGATCAAACACTCGTTGACAATCCACCTGTGATCACAGACCCTCTGCTGAGAAAACCCCTGTGGTCTAAGCCCCTATGGTCAAATCCCCTATGGTCAAATCCCCTATGGTCAAAGTCCCTCTATGGTCAAACCACATATGATCAAATCCCCTATGGTCAAACCCCCTATGGTCAAAGCCCCTCTGTGGTCAAAGCCCCTCTGTGGTCAAACCCCCTATGGTCAAAGTCCCTATGGTCAAAGCCCTTCTGTGGTCAAAGCTCCTGTGGTCAAAGCCCCTCTATGGTCAAACCACATATGGTCAAATCCCCTATGGTCAAAGCCCCTATGGTCAAAGCCCCGCTGTGGTCAACCCCCTATGGTCAAAGTACCTGTGGTCAAAGGTCCACGCACCAAAATCTCTATTAAGACCACACTGTCTTAAAAGTTGTAAAGATCACCCAAATACATCTCGAAGCTGCAAGGATTTTAGATTTCTTCTACTCTGTAGCAAAACTGATACATCAATCCACCCAAAACGGTTACACTTCTTTCACAGTGCTACCGGACCTGAATAGGAAAATAATCTTTTATGCACAAGCAAATCATGTCGGCGCTTTTACGAAATTTTTTGTATATGACTAATACCCTAATTGTAAGACTCCTGACGTGTGTAGCGCGGATCAGGAGTGTAGTTGTCGTCATGTTTATAATGATGTTATAAAAAAACCAACCATGTATAACGAATTTTCAGTAGTGTAGTTGACGTCATGTTTATAATTGGACTTGAGCAACTCTGTCTTCACTGATGTTATAAAAAAACGACCATTTATATCCAGTATATTTTGTTGTATGATGTAACATAAAGTGTAAGGATGAATTAATCCCATTTGCAATGTTATTGTAAAAACGGGAGCGATTGTGTTGCTCAGTCAGCACCCATCGTCAATATTGATTATCGATTTTGTGTGCCAATCTATTTAAAGCCAACATGCCTCACGTGACAGGATGTGAAATCATATTTTATTTTTAGAAGAAAAAACATCAATTACCGACGGAGAAGAAGTGTTGATACCACTCATGACTCACGCTCATTTCTTGCTGAGGTGCCACGTCGTTTGTTGTGCGATGTTGTTTGCCACATGTGGTGTAGCTGAGTTGAGATGTAAACAACACCAGTATGTGGACCAGCTGACAAGTACTTGTACAGCATGTTATATACCATCAGAGGTAACACATCTGTGCTTGTTGTCATGGTAGATGTTTATCGATTAGCTCATAGCCTACGAGTAGAGTGAACGTTGTTTTATTCACTGTGAGTTATATGTAGGATTAGAAAAATGTGATAGTTTAAAATTTTAAGAGAGGTAAAGTTTAATGCATTGATTTCAAGTATGGTGAGCAGTGTGATTGTGTGGCAATCATAAAAAGTAGATTAACATTTGCATTTATTTCTTGCTAATTCGCTTTCTTTTTACAGCAAAACGATGTCGAGGTTTATAAATATCACTCTTATTTATGAACTTTACCTCAATTCTAGCCTTAACCATATAAAGGAAAATATATAAAACTGTATTGTTGTTAGGATATAATTTTAACAATTTTTAGTTTTTAAAAATGTAAATTAAACTTTAACGTTTCGTATTGTGCATAAATACATCATTGTTTATGAATTGAATTACATGTCAGAAAATTAGGCATATTAATACTTTAAATCTGGATCAGTCCTCGTAGACGATTATGAAAATATAATATTGAGGCAAAAAAATGACGCTGTAAATTGCATCTGTGAGGCAAAAAAAAAAAAAAAAAAAAAAAAGAAAAGAAATGAATATTATTCCTACCGTTAAAACGGAGGTATCGCTTTAAATATCTGTTCTATATTTTAACTGCCAACATTATCTGATGTATTAATTTATTCGAAAAATTGGGGATTTTAGAAGACAAATAAACATTACCGTGGCCCATATTGAATGCATTAACAAAATGTAACTTTTTTTTTAAAACATGCTACCAGGTGAGATGTTTTACATCCTAGTGTGCCATGACCTACTTTTAATGACAAGCTGACGACATGGTTGATAAGGATTATTATTGTAGTTTTAGTTTTAAAAACCATTATACATTCTATGGTACTTTATTCTTTCTATACAAAAAAAAAGGTTATTAGATCAGATATTTTGGATGTTTATGTTAAAGTATTGATATGACAAAAGTTTAGGTAACCTCACTGTTATGAATGTATCATCTAGATTATTATAACAGAACGGTGTGTATTCAAAAAGAGCTGGTTTAGAGTAGTCCTTTTTATTTATAGTTATTAATCTACAGACTGTAGTCTTTTTCTATTGTATTTTCTATGAAACGTGAATAGCTGTACACACGGTCAGTGGTATTGTACAGAGGCGTAGCGAAGGCGGGGCGGGGGTTGGGGGCCGCACCGGTTGACATTATTTAGGGGAATGACACAAAGGAAAATATAGCAAAATAAATATAGAAAAAAGATCATTCTATTTAAATGAATGATTAATTAGAGTTAAATTATTTCTAAGAGCAAAATTGACTAATCCCAAGATGGGGTTGGGGGGGGGGTGACACCCGACCTTGTAACGCCACTGATTATAACAACAGGGTGGGAAGTGACATTTATTAACGTGAGGACTTGCAGATTAGCGGGGGTGTATGTAAAGCCAGGGAAAGTTTAGATGAGACAGTTATCCTCAGTTATCGTTCAGCTGCAGTAGGATCCTAGTCTCACGTTTTTATAGTTCTCGTAATGTTTTGTTATCCTCAAGCCTGAGATCGGCATTGGAAATGTTTTAATGGAGGCGAGCGAGTTGACGAGATTCCTTCCATAATGTTGTTGACATGGAATAAAAACGTGCTTTTTAGATTTAGACCGTAAAAAAAAAAAAAATAATAATAACTTAAGCCTAAAATTAATTTAGAAATTTTATATTTTTAGAATAAATGCTATAAAAGTTGCAAAACCAGAGAACTTGAAAATAATTTGTTGAGTTTAAGGCTACATTTCTATTTATTTTCATCAAGCCTAAGTTATAACCGGATGTTTCACTTTCGTAAGACAAATATTGATTGGCTGTACAGTAACTTAGTGATCGATAACTATTTGTTTACAAAACGTTGCAGATCAAGTTTTTAAATAACAATGCAAATTTAAAACCCCATGACCTAGTTTTCTATTTTTAGCTTACAATGTGTACAATAAAATCTATGGCGGTCTATCCAATAGCAGGATGCCATTGTTTATGTCGCCATTACACGTGAAAACCAAATTGTTTTTGCTTTTTTTTTAATTTTTATTTAGTTACCGAAAATATTATAAACATCAAATACATCCAATCTTTAGTAAAGTCCGAAAAAAACCAGACAGGCAGGATTTTATAACCATATTAATTGTAACTACGCTGTGCATGATTTTTTAATGAATTTATACACCTCTCAAATACGTTTGAGACTTTTCTCGCTGGTGTCCATTGTTGAAAGTGCAATCAATAAGGAATCTACAAAAGAGCTTTGTATCGAATTGAGTTTTGTTCAGGTTTATAGTATTGACACTCTCCAAGATCGCCTACCTGCATTCTCGCATTGAATAAAAATAACAGTTGTTTTTGTTATAAAAAGTTTAGATCAGAGCCGGCGTTAGGGGTACGCGGGGCCTATGGCCAACCATCCGCGCGGGGCCTTATATTTTTTTCATTGGTGTATAATTAAATAAAACATGTACAGTGAGGCGTTTTTTTTTTTCTTCTCAACGCGAATTAATATTTATAACGATATATATGGTATTTTTAAGCTGTTTATCAATGTCGTATTAACATTAAGACACTGATTAACAAATAATTTGTTTACTTAGAAGTGCTTTTGAAACGTTGCTTGTTTCTGATAAGGCTTTTTGTTTGAAAAGTAAAAAATAAAACAGATATAAGTTTGATACACGCATTAAAGAGACGATGAACGTCAGCTTCAAACCTGAATTTTTACATTAATGTTTATTTATGAAAATCTTACCAGTACGTTCACAAACGAAGATCTACTTTTCTACCCTTTCGAGACTGGAACTGTTAGCAAGATTCTGTAGGCGATCGCCGTATTGGGAAAGGAATCCCGAATACTCCAAATGTACTGAAGGCACTGTTTGGCTGACTTAATACCTTCGGGCACTTTGAAGCAACGTTAAATCGGTCCACAGTGGCAGGTGATAGTATCGACATTTTTTCAATTTATCGAGTGTTAACAGGGGCATTCAAAGTGTGTGGATGCCGGGGAAAATAGCAAAACATTGATAGATTTCGGAATAAGCTCGAATCGTGAAAAACACTGTTTACAGCTATCGATATCCAAAGGAAATGACTCTCAAATGTAATCACGGACGCTCAGTAAGGTGGAACACTGGGGGGGGGGGGGGTGACAGTTGGTGGGGTGAGGTGAAGCCCGTGAAGGATAACTGTACATTTAAATCTATGGGATGCCAAACCCTAAAAAAATCAGTTCGGGTCAAACGTTACTGGATCTCTGACCGCAGCCATTCAAGAGAAGGTGCGTGTGTATAGAGCGTCCACGTATTACATTACAGGTTAAGACCGCGTTCTCACAAGAGAAGGTCCGTGTCTATAATTAGAAAGTGAACCATGTTATTTATGAGTTTCGCGATGGCATGCTCGGACTGCCGGTAATTTAGACGTTTTAGAAATCAGGAGAACTTTACCATAAAACAGTCTCGGCCCGATGTATCAAACAGTATAGACTTTATAATTTGTTTAGTGTGCCTACACTATTTTAAAACAAGAATCACTATGGCCTTAACTATTATACTGAATATCCCTACACAGAGGCGTAGCGGGGGGGGGGTGCGGATCGCACCGGGTGACACCTTTTAGAGGGGTGACACCATGGCAAAAAATATAGAGAGAAAAACTTGAGGGGGTGCAAATCGAAAGTTTGAGGGAGGTGTGTGTGTGGGGGGGGGGGGGGGTGCAAATCGAAAACTTGAGGGGGGTGCAAATCAAAAGTTTGAGGAGGGGGGGGTGCAAATCGAAAATTTGAATTTTTTTTCCCGGGAAGGGTCGCTACGCCTCGGGAAGGGGGGGGGGTGACACCATTAAGTGCCGCACCGTGTGACACCCGACCTCGCTACGCCACTGTCCCTACAATTAATTAAAATAAACATGTGCTTAATTACTTTACAAATACCGTTAAAGTTTACCAAAATGAAAATGGACATAATTACTGTATAAATGCCCTTCAAAAATATAAAAATAAATACAAGTATAATGTATTTAAAGATGACCTGACAATATATAAAATAAATATGAACATAATTACTGTATGGATGCCTATCAAACGTATCGTGGTGAATATGCATAAAAGATGTTACACAAAAGATGCCCATACAGTGTATAAATTATGATTTTAGGGATAAATACTCTGGATTTCCGGGGCATGTCCCCATCCGCTCCCACCCCCTCCTCCTCTGCAAGCCATCATCAGGTCACTGACTGTTTACTACAGGCACCCCCGCCTTCTCACTAAAAAAAAAAAAAAACGTCTTCAACGGTCTGCAAACGATAGGGTATCTTTTTACGAGTCGACCGTGTCAGCGATGTGTGACACTAATGTCTTTCTTTAGAATAACGGTCTGTACCAGTCCATGTAGAGGATAACTCACTAACATCAGCCGTGGCCTCAGTTTTTACATCCAACAATTTCGGCCATTTAGTTTTTTTTTTTTAAATTTAATTCAGCAAAGATTATTTAAGTTTACAAACTAATTCAGACAACAATGGCGTTGCTGAAGCGCGGGGCCCCTTCAAGCGCGGGGCCTAGGGCGACCGCCCCGTTTGCCACCCCCTAACGCCGGCTCTGGTTTAGATATAGTGTAACGTAACGAAATGTTAATTTACTGATAGAATGAAGGTGTGCCTGATTGTGATTGTCCGTTCAATATCCGGTCTTTAATTTCCTAGGTGCTCGTCTAATACTAAATTGTTATAAAATTATATTTTTTTAAAGTTTAATCATTGTTTTTGTATAAAACAAAATTTTTATTTTAAAGCAAAAAAACTTGTAGGCCTATACAGTGATAAAGTTATTTATTCTTTTTTACTTTCTCGTATATACGTAGTATAGAGAAAGTATTGTAATCGTGCAAAAAAAAAAAATCGAGATTTTTACAAATCTCGACGTTTTACACCTCACTGATACGGAAAAACATAATTTTGCAATCTTGTCCGTATGTCTGTGTGTGTGTGTGTGTGTGTGTGTCTGTGTGTCCGTGTGTAAACACGATAACTTGAGTACCGTTACAGCTAGGCTGGTGAAATTTCATATATAAGTATTTTATCAAAATCGTAGATCCGTATCAACTTTTGAGCGAATTCCGATAACCGGAAGTGGTACTTTTTCTACTTTGAATTTTTCAAAAGCCTATAACTTGAGTACTATTTCAGATAGATAAATGAAATTTGATATGTAAGTGAAAGAGCTAATTCTCTACCTTCTGTCAAATTTTGAGTAATTTCCGTTGACCAGAAGTACTTATTTACGCTATTTCCGATTTCTCAAAAAACGCATGTAAATTTATAAAGTACTAATAATATTGCGCACTATTATGCGCTTTTTTATTTGGCGTTCACTTGGTGTGCATTTCTTTTTTCTACGAGATTATATTCTATTTTAAGAAATATGAGTATTTAAAATGGATTAAAAATCATGTCTAGAAGTCTATATCCCGAGTTGCCATCCCCTGTAGTGTTATATTAGAATATTCGAGAAAGTTTAGGAGAGATCACTCCCGGTTTATTTTATAGAATAAATATGTTCCACTAATTTTTTTAAAAATATTCAAATTGGTGCAAATAAAATTGCGATAGGTCACAGTGAATCTATTATTTTACTACTGTTTTTACACACACAAGGCCGTCAACTGAACCGTCACTTTAACAATAGCAGTAGTTGTATCACTGACCCTGATTTTGACCCAGACAATAATGTGATGACGCAAGTTTAAGTTATAGAGGTCAAGTAGAAGATAACAGAAACAGAGCATAGCATAGTCAGGTAGACCAATAGATTTACAGGAGCTGACCAGTCACGTAAGACGGTCAGATGACTACTGAAGCAGTTAGGTAGCAGTTAGAATACGTAGCGCTATGGGAAAGATGTAGAGAGTTAGAAGGTAGATAGTAGTCATGGAATTGTGTAGGGAGAAGTCAAGTGTTAGTTATAGTTACATAGTGTTACTCAGGGGCGTAGCGAGGGGGGGGGGTGTGGACCGCACCAGTGACACCATTTAGGGGGGTGACACCAAGGCAAAAAATAGCAAAATAGATAGAGAAAAACTTGAAGGGGGGGGGGGGTGCAAATCGAAAACTTGAGGGGGGATGCAAATCGAAAACTTGAGGGGGGTGCAAATCGAAAGTGTGAGGGGGGGGGGTGCAAATCGAAAATTTGAAAGTTTGTCCCCGAGAAGGGTCTCTACGCCTCTGGGGGGGGGGGTGACACCATTAAGTGCCGCACCGGGTGACACCCGACCTCGATACGCCACTGGTGTTACTAGACAGTCAGATGTTTGGGCGTAGTTATGGTAAGAGTCGATGTCATGTGTAAATAAAGTACTGTATTTTTTTTAATTGGACCTTTAGTGTTGATTCCACACTGTACCATGCGTACATAAGAACAAGCGATCCCCATAGGAAGAACATTTACCGTATGTTCATTAAGGAGCATTACACTTATATATAGAATCAAACTTTCTACAACCCGGCATTACATTTGGTGGTAGAACTGCCACAATCACATTTGGTAGAGCAGCGGTTTCTTCAACCTGCACCCTCACAGATAACTTTCTAGCTAAACCTGGGCCTACAACTATGACTAGTCTTGGACTAGACTTCTTCTTCTTCGTTCTTAATTTTAGTGTTGGAATGGATCCGTGTCAACTGGTTATGAGACCATTGACTCCGATTTCGGTCTGCTTTTCTTGTTAGATTCGCTTCCATAACCTTTGTCCAATCAAGAAAAAAACTACAAGGAAGCAGTTGTTTGATTTCGGAGTTGTCTCTCCTAGAAGAGTTGCTGACCCCAGCTACCGAGCCTCATCTGCCCGAGGGTTCGAACTGGACTTTTCGATTTAGCAACCATGAGCTTTACCGACTCGACCACGCCGACCCCTCCAACAACAACGATACTACACTAAAACATCACAGCCTTGCTTACTACGTCACAAACTCACCATCTTTATTTACACAAAAAAAAAACATTTTAAAGCACATACTCTCGTAAAACTTCTATATTTTTCAGCTGGAGATTGAAGTCTCTCCCTGCAACAGCACTCACAACACGGTGGTCACGTGTGCAGACGGCACCTTCAACTCCGTCACAACCGGTCCTGGCGTCAGCTGCAGGTACTGCGGTGTATGCGGCACCGGAGACAACCTTGACCGTAACTACGAAATCAGGTCATGCAGCCCTACAAACGACACCAAGTGCTGCCCTCGCGGGAATATGAAAATTGGAGCAAATGGCTCGTGCTATAACCCTGATGAGGAACAAAAGCCGAAAAATGCCGGCGACAGCAACCAGGAAAGTAACGTCAGCAACTTGCAAAATGACGACACTACCCTGCAAAATCCCGTCAGCAACCAGAAAAATGAAAGCATCCCGCAACCTAACAAAATCAGCGGGAACAATTTTGATCTTGATTCACATACACATAATAAAGCCATAAGGAAGAACATTGACTATAGAGTAATTATATCGTTTTTAATACTGTTATATTTTGTTGAATAATAATCTTGCGAATAATTTAGTATTTAGTTTACACTCTTTAAAACTACCACATTGTGTTCATATTTATAATCTTTTAGCATTTTTTTTAAAGATTAAAATAGAAAAGTTAACTTAAGAAAAAGACATTTTTATGTAACTTATAAAAGACATTTTATAAAATGCCAACTATAAAAATACACTTGGATTTCAATTGCAATATTATTTTTTTTTAATTGAAAATATTCTGAAATAAATTAAATGTAAATGTTTTTTACGATAGTTTCAATAGACGATATATAACATTAAACTCGGCATATTTTAATGTCTGAACTAATTTTCTACTATATTTTATAATTCAAAAAGTACAACATATTGTTTTTCCAGATTGTGTGAAAAATCTTCATAATTTTTGCTTATTATTACTGGTATATAGATCTACAATTCAAAATGTAACAGTGCAACTATTTTAAATAGTTCAGGTATTGTAGTTAAAATTGTATTTTTTTTCCTTTTTTGAACACATTTGGTTGCATTAATTTCTTCTTTAATTTACACAAATAATCTGCCTCAATCAATCTCTGCAATCCCAACACGCGTGTTTCTTTCAGGCATTTCTCCAGAAGGGGCGGGGAGCTTCTCGAAAAAATTCTACCGCACTCCACCCCACAATCCCAACGAATAGAATTTATATACAAAATATGTACTTGAACAAGAGTCGCTACCCCCCCCCCCCCACCCTCACTCGAAACTGAAGTCTGCTTCCAGAAAATTTCTACCCCCACCCCTTTCTCTAACCAACCCCCTTATCCCACCCCCTGAGAAAACGTCTGAAAGAAACATTGATAATACACTAGTCACACGGGATTAAGCCATGTCTCTGCCCACAAATTACCCTTTAAATAAAACTATATCATGGGCTCTTCTTCGCCTGCATCGTGTAGAACCACGTAGTACCTCTCCACCATCTAAATATAATCCATTAAATTACAAACAGCTCCACTAAACCTCCACCATCAGCTGTCTACATCGTGTAGAACCGCGTAGTACCTCTCAACCATCTAAATATAATCCACCAAATTACAAACAGCTCCACTAAACCTCCACCATCAGCTGTCTACATCGTGTAGAACCACGTAGTACCTCTCAACCATCTAAATATAATCCACCAAACTACAAACAGCTCCACTAAACCTCTACCATCAGCTGTCTACATCGTGTAGAACCACGTAGTACCTCTCCACCAACTAAATATAATCCATTAAATTATAAACAGCTCCACTAAACCTCCACCATCAGCTGTCTACATCGTGTAGAACCACGTAGTACCTCTCAACCATCTAAATATAATCCACCAAACTACAAACAGCTCCACTAAGCTTCCACGATCCACTGTCTACATCGTGTAGAACCACGTAGTACCTCTCAACCATCTAAATATAATCCACCAAACTACAAACAGCTCCACTAAGCTTCCACGATCCACTGTCTACATCGTGTAAAACCACGTAGTACCTCCACTAACTAAATATAATCCACCAAATTACAAACAGCTCCACTAAGCTTCCACGATCCACTGTCTACATCGTGTAAAACCAGGTAGTACCTCCACTAACTAAATATAATCCACCAAATTACAAACAGCCCAGTCATCTCCCACCATTAACTGTCTACATTTTAAATTGTATTGGCTAGAAGCTTACAAGCTTAGCTTGCTAAACAATGCTACTTTAAAATATCTAGAACTGCATCGTGCTGTTTTTTCACTTATAGCTAAAACATCATATTTCATTTATTCTAGTGAATTGCATTCATATTTGATATCATGTATGACAGTCTAAGCATTCAAATTGCTGGATATATTTTTTTTTTTTGCTTTTAATAACTATTGACTTGTTACTTTCTCGAATACAGAGTATAGAGAAAATATTGTAATCGTGCTGAATCATTAGAAGATATTTTGACAGTTTTCGCCGTTTTACACCTACCTACTTTATTATATACAAAATATGCAGGATACTTTGTAATCGTGCAATCAATCTAAATAGAGATTTTGACAAACTTTCAAGTTTTTCCCCCTTTTGGAACGGAAAAACTTGGATTTGCAATTTTGTCTGTGTGTGCGTGTGTGTGTGTAAGCACGATTACTTGAGTACCGTTTCGGTTTTGTTGACGAAATCCAAATAGATCTATAAGTATTATATCAAAGTTGTACGTCTGTATTAACTTTTGAGCGATTTCCAAGAAGCGGAAGGGGTACACACTTTACTTCCGGTTTATCAAAAGCCAATTATTAGAGCGCCGTTTAAGTTAGGTAAAGGAAATTTCAAATATAAGTATAAGATCTTATATTTAAAATATTTTTAATTTCCAAATGATCTCCATAACCGGAAGTTGTACCTTACTATATTTTCCAATTTCTAAAATAAAGATACCGTAAGCACCGTTTCATTAAGGCTAACAAAATTGTATACATATGTATAAGATCTGATTATGTTGTTTTTTTTTCAGTTTTGAGCGATTTTAGGAGAACGGAAGTAGTACTTTAATAAATATCACTTCTCCTGGACCGTTTTATTTCTAACTTTTCTCATAGGTAAAGACTCAATAACAATGACAGCGCTTTTATTTTATCGATTTAAATAACATTCATTTAAAGAAAATCTTTGTTTATTTTTTTTAAATAATGTCATTTTCTATTGTTGTATACAGTCCCTAGCCCTCGTCTGTCCTTATCATTTCAGTACTCACCCCAGCCGTTGTATTTTTATGTTTTTTTCCTCATTCACCTGTTTTATAATTTTTATAGCGAGATTAATTTTATTACCAGGGTAAGAGCTAAATATTATTATGAGATAGGTTTGTCTACTTTTTGTAACAGGGGTCATCCATGAATGACGTCAGATTTTTTTGACGAATTTTACCCTCTCCCTCCCCTCCGTCACAAAGAACAAGACCCCCCCCCCCTCTAATATGACGTCACACTTCAGCCTATAACCCCACTCAAAATTGCAGATGAATGTTTCTTAAAACATCCAAATTTTTTCAAAATCGTGTCTGAGCTCTGTCAACATAGAGTGTTTTAATCAATTTATATTACAAGTTATTAATACAATTGTCTAAAACGCGAAATAAAGGATAAAACTCGTTTTCGAACATTGCTTTTAATAATAAAAAAGTGTTGTGTCACACCATCTGAAACCCCCCTCCCCCTCATGACACACCGTCACAAAATTACGGACCCCCCCCTGCTCCCCCCACGAGTGTGACGTCATATATGGACGCCACCGCAGCTAGTGTTTTGAAAAGTGTTTGCAGTATTAATACTCATCCAAAGGGGAATAAACGACGGAATGGTTAATATATTTTACGAGGAAAGTAATCGGGCGTAGTTGTATATTTAATTTATTCAGTCAGGAGACTCATATAGACTTGACCCAATATTTTGTTCTGCTTTAAAATATGATGTTTATGTACATGTAAAATATTAGAAATAACTGTTGGAGGCATTTATGTACTAGACCTATTATTTTATTTTAGGTGCTGAAAATTGTTTTATGCCGTTTTATTTTTATTTAATCTGGGTGTGAGACATTATTTCTCACGTGATTACCAAATTTTAGATATCATCATTTTTTGTGTTCTGTGTTGAATAAGTTTGAACTATTTTGAAGACATTGATTTTTTTTTTTTGCTATTAGGTTGTGCTGTAGGGCGCTTATTAACATGCATTTATATTTTTTTAAGACTTGACCATTTGGGTATCTTTTTTTACCCTATGCAGTAATTTTACTGTTGTCAATTCCGATTTGTTGGTGTTGGTTTGTAGAAACTAACGCACCTCTCACTATAATCATGCTGTACATGTTTGTGTCTAAATTGCATGTGATCTGATTTTTTGCTAGAGTCACTTGCCATAGTAACTTCAATTTTTTATTAACGTATTTATCGTCACGATAACATACCTAATCATTATCATTATCTTAAATTTTTTCCCGTTCGTGAATTAGACCCATGGGGCAGATGAAGTAGAGTGCATCTGTTTCTACTACCTCGGCATACAATGGGATGGTGTGGTGAGCTTATGCCCTGCCGCCTATATTATGCACCCATCAGAGCTGTTGAATCTACTGATTTGAACCATGATTTGAACTCGAGACTTTTGGGTTGGCAGTCTATCTCGACCGCAAGGCCACGCCAGTCACTATTTCCAGCTACCACTGTTATAAAACATGTAGGCAGAGGCGTAGCGATTGGGGGGGGGGGCAGGGGGGGGGGGACATATGTCACCGGGCGTCGACCTTAAGGGGCGCCAAAATGGGTTGTAAAAACAAATAAAAATGTCATTATAGCTGCATTTTTGCAGTTTGAGTGTAGGGGGGGGGGGGGGTGCAAATCGAAAAGTTGAGGGTGGTGCAATTGAAAATTAGCTCCCGATGGGGGCGCCAAATTGAAAGTTTGTCTCCGGGCGCCAGGAAGGGTCGCTACGCCTCTGCATGTAGGACTATATAGATCTACTTGTTTTTAAAAAAAATGTTATATTCAGTCACCATTGAATTGTGTTCAGAAAGTAAAACATTGTTTAGACAAATGTATTGTGTTCAGAAAGTAAAACATTGTTTAGACCAGGGGTCTCCAAACTTTTCAGTCCGAGGGCCGCATTAACTATGAAATTTCAGTTCGGGGGCCAGTTTCTTCCAGGCATGTCTTTGATTTCTCTGGGCAAAGTTCCTCAGCCATAACAAACAAGCGATTTTCCTTGGACAAAAAGATCTCCGCGGGCCGGATGAGAGGACTTCGCGGGCCGCATTCGGCCCGCGGGCCGTAGTTTGGAGACCCCTGGTTTAGACAAATGTATTGTGTTCATAACAAAACGACATTCAGTTGATACTAAGAAACATTCAGGGAAAAAAAAAAACTTTTGTGTTCAAACGACAGTGATGGGTTTATCAGATAGTATTCTGTATTATTATTTTTTTAATCTAGCTGTTGCTTATTTGCCTTTCTGTAAGCAACGTATTAAACATTCATTTTTAAAAAAAGAAACTATTTGAGTTAAATGCATTTTCATTAAGATATTAGATTAAATTTTTGAATAAAATCACTACCAGAAGATTTGAGAACAAAATAAACTGATTAAAATTTCTTTTAATTAATATCTCTTAAGTGCAGTAAAAGAAAAAGTAAAAAATAAGAAAAATATAAGCGGGAGTCGCTCCAAAATCTTCTCAATGCATTTTGGAACCAAGGCTTTAGACCAAAGTTTAAATATTTTTATTTTCATATTTTCTGCATTTAAGGTTGTTATTAAAAAAATTATAATTGTTTTATTTAATACCTTGTAGCATTAAGATATTGCTATAAAAAATATTATATTTAAGCTTCGTTTTATAAGGATTTAAGAAGTATTTTTTTTTAAATTTCCGTTGCGTTCGTTCATAAATGAGTTGACGTAATGATGGCTAAAAAATATCGCATTATAATGAGCTCGTGGTGGGGTTTAAGGTTTAAAAATATTCGTGAGTAGAGCTCACCAGAAGAGGACATACATAACTATGCAGTGGCGTAGCGAGGTCGGGTATCACCCAGTGCGGCACTTAATAGTGTCACCCCCCGAGGCGTAGCGACCCTTCCCGGGGACAAACTTTCAAATTTTCGATTTGCACCCACCCCCCCCCCCCTTCAAACTTTCGATTTGCAACCCCCCCCCCTCAAGTTTTCGATTTGCACCCCCCGCCCTCAAACTTTCGATGTGCACCCCCCCTCAAGTTTTTTCTCTATATATTTTGCTATTTTTTGCCTTGGTGTCACCCCCCTAAATGGTGTCACCCGGTGCGGTCAGCATCCCCCCCCCCCCCCCCTCGCTACGCCCCTGACGCTATGGAAGAACACAATCTAAATCGGAACAGCTCAAAGACTGCGTGGCGCGCAATAATTGTTGACACTTAATAAATACTTGAGATAGTAGAAATCCCGTCCAAAATTACAAATCTAAAGAAAGAAGAAGAACCTCGCTTAATTGATTGCTGCTACGTTATTTTGTTATCTCCCTTTTTGGTTGTGTAAAGCTTTAGTGACTAATTTATTGTCTAATTAGATTGCAAATGCGTTACTTTTGTATTGTCTTCTCAAATGAAATGTTCCAAAAAAAAAAGAATGCATAAAATACAATCTTAATTTAAACTGAGTTACATAGTTCGATAACAATGTATATATATATATATATATATATATATATATATATATATATATATATATATATATATATATATATATTTATTTATTTATGTATAGGCCTATGTATATATGCCTATATCCATGTAGGCCTATATATATTTATTTACAGACATGTATATCGAGATTAAGAAAGAAAACTATATATATATATATATATATATATATATATATATATATATATATATATATATATGTATATATATATATATATATATATATATATATATATATATATATATATATTATCTTGATCAGTCAAGGATACAGTCTAGCCTGATATCCCGCCCCACCTTTGTCACAAGACAGACGTGTCAACTATGTGTGTAACACATATCTCGCCGTAGTGTAGTAATCATGGCCTTAGGCTAGAGTCGGGTAATCTAGTCTAGTCTATCTTTGACCCGGACTGGGCCGAATAATTATTGCTGTAGATTCACATAACTATGCCTGCTGATGAAGACAGTGTTGGTTGTTGAGACTAGTGGTACAGTGCGCACATGTAGTCACTGGGGTCGTCAGAGTAGTGACCCCCCCCCCCCCCTCCTCCTCCGCACACCCAGTTATGAACGGGTATTTAGTGCATAAAGGCTAGTCTAAACAGAGGCGTCGCGAGGCGGGGGCGATGGCAGCGGACCGAACCGGATGACACCATTTACTGGGTTGACACCATGGCGAAAAGTTGCAAAATATTTAGAAGAAATATTCTTTTTTGCCGGTTCAATTAATGATTAATAAGAGTTCATCCACCTATATTAATAACCGACAATAGATGAACATCTTTACTATTAGCTTTGCATACTTTAAAACTATCAAAGGAGGGTGGGGGGGGGGGGGGGGAGTGTAACCCCAACTACAAAATTTACAGAGGACCAGGGACCGGGAAGGGGTGGCACCAAATTCTAATAGTTTACGATGAAAACTATGCTTTTTCCCACATTAATTAATTGGTGGATTAATATAATGTGCGCACAAATTGATGCCATTAGGGGGTGGCATCAATTGCAACTATATATAGGCCTATGTAGACTATATATATATATATATATATATATATATATATATATATATATATATATATATATATATATATATATATATATATATATATATATATATTTATATATATATAATATATATATATATATATATATAAGAGGTGCTGCATCGGGTAACACCCGACCTAACGACGCCACTGTGTCTAACCATATGAGAGGTAAAAGTTTCCGGGGCATGTAAAGGGAAGAACTTGACCTCGATTATTTTTGCGGCATAAATGAGATTTAGAGTCAGTTTTACTAGTGTCATGATTGTAATAGTTAGGGATATAATAGGGCAGAGGCGTAGCGAGGGGGGGGGGGGGGGGGCGGGGGTGCGGACCGCACCGGGTGACACTAAGGCAAAAACTAGCAAAATATATAGAGAAAAACTTGAGGGGGGGTGTAAATCGAAAGTTTGAGGGGGGGGGGGGGTGCAAATCGAAACTTTGAGGGGGAGGGGTGCAAATCGAAACTTTGAAAGTTTATCCCCGGGAAGGGTCGCTACGCCTCTGGGGGTGACACCATTAAGTTCCGCCGCATCGGGTACCACCCGACCTCGCTACGCCACTGTAATAGGGTAAGGGATAGCACCACAAGAATTTTTCAGGATAGGGTTTAGGGTAATGGTAAAGGTTAAGGTTATATTTAAGGGTAGGTACAGAGCTTAACTTAGGGTTATATAGACAAATATTTTTATTTTCCTTTCAATACCAACAAAAGAATATAATGAAAAGATTTCTTCCTAGTTGACCAAAGATATTCATGATTAAAACAAGGCTCTTAAAGATAATAGACGGAAGTACAGTAACACGCTTATCTTTACAACCTACACCACCCGCTTTCCTATGCTACTACACACCACCCACCCACAACACACTTCCACAACACGGCATTTTTCATACGAGCTTACGTATAATTATAATACTTTCTTTCACTACAGCTAAGGGACAGGTAACCGCGTACTGACATTGTCAAAAAGCGAGACCACTCAGTGATTGCCTACCCCTTAGTTATGACCCAACCAACGACACAAGCGGGTGTGTTGTTCTACACGCGCGAAAGTGAACTGTGTTGACAACTGTGTTCATGTGAACTGTAAACAAACCGGTGGTCAATGGCCAAGACATGAAGAATTTAGGGATCCGCCATAGTGGAAATAGGTGATTTCTTTAGTTGGTAAGTTATAAGTTTAATTACTGATTTCATATATAGGCCTAAATATAGCCTATATATATATATATATATATATATATATATATATATATATATATATATATATATATATATATATATATATATATATATATATATATACATATATATATATATATATATATATGTATGTATGTATAAAGTGAATGGGAAGATAAATATATTACCCAATATCAATGCCAATGCAAATGGATCTCCCTTTATATGTCATAGATCCGATCACAGTTAAGACATCATCGATTTCATTTTCTTTGTTTGATCGGCTGAATATTTAGGCCTAGTTTAAGTTCGTGTTGTCAACAATATAATTTCTATCTCCAGGGTTATCTTAGTGTTTAGCTTGATGTTGATATATCACAAGTCACTTCGGTAGTTGTGCGGTTGTGTTTGTAGATCTGCTTCATAAAACTCTCAATCTTTCTCTCCGTGACCCTCTCTTCCTCTGTCTGTGATTCTAGTGCGCTCCCTGCTCTCTCTCTCTCTCTCTCTCTCTCTATGCAGGCCTAATTTTCGTTAGTTTTAAATACGATATCTGTAATGATATATCGTGGCACAGAACCTCTCTAACTTCTCTAAACCTCAAAACCTTGTTTGAATTATCCCGACACCCTAGTCCTGCCACAGTTATACATTAAGACTACACTGATAACCATTTACAATAACGCTTTCATAATGGAATCTTCTGAAAATATGAGTTTTTTTTTTTTTTTTGTTGTATTAGATTCCTTTATCGCAAAAAAATTGTGGCAGTGTACAGACCACGCTATCCCTACTATGTTGAGTTCGTTGAAACAGATAAACTCTACTTCGTCTGCCACGTGTCTTGGACACAACGGGAAAAAAATGATGATTGTAAAGTCAGTCTATAAAACAAACACTAACCAAAGTCCATACTTTCAATGTACGCCTCAACACTGGCTGGATTAAACGTACAACACAATAAACGAATAGGCCTACTCTACAAAACATGCCTTTATTTAGAGGAGAATAGTATCGTAATCTGATACGAGACACACCCTATGCGCAGGGTTGGCGCTAATAATAGAACACTACATTCTTATGGAAATTCCGTTTTGATTAGTGACATTCTATTTTATTAAGTGGAAGATAAAAGGAACTGCACATAAATGAAATTTCGCATCCGACAGGGGAGTATGGCGTAAAGAGGGGAGAGGGAGTGCATTGATGATTATTTTAAGGTTCCAATTGAAATAGTATGTAGTGTATTATTATAACCAATTATTTACCTTTAAATAAAAAAAAAATAAAAAAAAAATCCTTTACCTTTAATGTTTTGGGTTGCTGTCCCCATCTATCGAGTTGTCTCTCCTAAATGGGTTGCTGTCCCCAGCTATCGAGTTGTCTATTCTAGATGGGTTGCTGTCCCTAGCTAACGAGTTGTCTCTCCTAAATGGGTTGCTGCCCCTAGCTAACGAGTTGTCTCTCCTAAATGGGTTGCTGCCCCTAGCTATCGAGTTGTCTCTCCTAAATGGGTTGCTTTCCCCAGCTATCGAGTTGTCTATTCTAGATGGGTTGCTGTCCCTAGCTAACGAGTTGTCTCTCCTAAATGGGTTGCTGCCCCTAGCTAACGAGTTGTCTCTCCTAAATGGGTTGCTGCCCCTAGCTATCGAGTTGTCTCTCCTAAATGGGTTGCTTTCCCCAGCTATCGAGTTGTCTATTCTAGATGGGTTGCTGTCCCTAGCTAACGAGTTGTCTCTCCTAAATGGGTTGCTGCCCCTAGCTAACGAGTTGTCTCTCCTAAATGGGTTGCTGCCCCTAGCTATCGAGTTGTCTCTCCTAAATGGGTTGCTGTCCTTAGGTATCGTGCCTCATCTATCCGAGTGTGTGAATCAAAAGTAACGCCCGTTTAGTTTTCTCTTAACATTCTTTCATAAATCGCGTTTCGTTCTTTACAGTATGACTGGATAAGAGCCCTAGAAAACTATGTCCTCATCGTCAACTCTACTGCTTCTACTCACCGGACTCACCACACTGTCCGCGTGTCCAGTCTGTGACGTGGACGTCCCTTCCAGACCGGTTCCAGAACCGGAACCACCGGGGATGCCGGGTAATGTGACGACACTGTGTCTGGCTGGTCAGTATTACGACGACAGGATTCGCCAGTGCAAGCCTTGCCAAGAGGACTATTTCATGACTCTATCTATGGCCAAGTCTAGGAAATATTGGAGTTGTGTCCCTTGCTACCGACCAAAAGATGTAAGGTTTTGTTTTAAAACTCTTCGTGTCCAACGTTTAAAAACTAAATATTTTCAAGCCATCAATTTTAATAAATTAAATTTTAGTGAGCCATAAAAATGTATTTGTATAGTTTTCAGTGAATACATATATATTTTATAAAATTCTATACCTATATACTAGAACATAATTATCATACGTTTGAATCAAGACGTAACTGTTAACTTAACATTTATTTCATAAACATAATACATTCATCTATATATTTTAACACAGAAAGAAAGAAATATTACTATTGTAAATATGTATCAGTCCTCACAAGCCGATGATGAAAACTGTAATACTAAAGCGAACACACAACTGACGCTATAAATTACGTGTCTGAAGAAAAAAAAAGTCATACCTAACCATAAATCATGCATTTCCTTACGTTAACTGTTTGAATTGGGACGATGTGGTTTAGAGGATGTGCTTATGATTCTTAACCTCCAACATCCGGAGCAGATGAGTCCCGCTATTAGGGGTAGAGCTGCCCATCTAGGAGAAAACTCCAAATTAAAAATATGCCATTCGATATAACAATGGATGCCGTGAATTGTTTTGAATGGTTTATACAAAAATTTGTTAAAATTGTGTGCTGTGTTTTGAAAATAAATGTGGATATAAAAAAACGTTATTGTGAGGTTATTGTCGAACTTTATTAAAGATTGGGGGTATTTGATGATTTTGAACTTTTTGGTCACTAAACTACAATTTAAAAAGTCAAAAACAATTTGGTAGATTTCATTTTATCTCTGAAAATGTAAAACAAATATTTGCAGAAATAGATCAAGAAAAAAAAATAATTTAAAAATTTTATCAGCCAAGTTTTGAGTACAAATTACTATGACATGGGGTTTTCAGAAGATCAGTCACGGAGTTCCTGTACAGCCAATTCATTTTTATCTTGCGAAAGGGAAACTTCATCTTAAAATTTAGACTTAATGGAAATAAATAGAAATGTAGCCTTAAACTAAAAAAAAAAGTAACTTTAAAACCATTGATTCTAGGATTACATTTCTAATTATTTTTCAGCCTTAAGTTGCTTTTTTTTACAGCTTTTTAATTTATAAATGTTGCCCATCATATTGCCGTGTTGTTCTGTTTGGTTTGATTTACTCAGTGTGGATTTTATCAAATTGAAAAGAGTTACAATAGCATACATCAATTTGATATTATTTTTAATATTTTCAGCTTGAAGTGGAGTTGGTCCCCTGTAACAAAACGCGAGACACGGAAGTTGTGTGTGAACCGGGGTATTTCCTGCAGCAAGTATCTGACTGCGCATGTCAGTGGACTTGTGCGAGATGCGGAATCTGTGGGATAGGAGAGCTCCTTAACCTCAACTACGAAACGGTGAGCTGTCAACATAAGGAAGACACCCTGTGCTGTCAGTATCCGGAAATGACGTCAGACAACAGAAAATGTGTATACAACATTTCAGGACAGACAACAGCGATGTTTAAACATACCACAGGACATACCGACGGAGATTATAAACTCTTCAGCAATATACATTTTGTTTTCTTCATGAGTTTTATTTGTATTTTAAACAGATGAAACAAGTATAAAGGATTAGAATAAAGGAATATTTAATTGCTTCGAGCTAGTCCACATCAAAACTTATTTATTTCAATATGAACTGTTAATTTCCTTATCGCTAAATACAATTTTTTTTATAATCTTCCGAAACAGCAATTTTTTGTAAGCAAATAACTAGATTTTAGTCACCATAAAGATGAATTATATAGAAGTTGAAATAATTATATCGCATTACTGCTCAATTTATGCCGATTGAAAGACAGTTAGGCCTACTTAACTTTTTTTTAAAAAAAGCAATGTTAAAGTTAATTAACCTTGGATAAATAATTAGTCCAAGTAGTCCGGTTTGGAGTTTAAAGGATGCGAGTTAGTATTGGTATGTGGCGAAGTTTTTAAAATTTATTTTAATTTACTTTTTTCTTAATTAAAAAAAAATAAAGGCAGCTTTTATAGCGAGTGAAAATGTTTGCACACATATTGAGGCACAAAAAAGGTGAGTTCTGAATGAGATTAGCGTAGTGTTTGTTTTAGATTAGAAAAGTTTTTGTTTTAGATTAGCGTAGTGTTTGTTTTAGATTAGCATAGTGGTTTTTTGTTTTAGATTAGCATAGTGTTTTTGTTTTAGATTAGCAAATTATTTGTGAATGAGATTAGTTTAATATTTCTGGAAGAAATAAGTATAGTATTTATTCTGTTAGGGAATTAGCTTGCTTTCTTTAGATGTTTTGAGTTAAGCTATGTACCATTGAATGTGTGTGTTTGTAGGTAATAAAAAACGACGCATGAGTTGAAAACAGCAATAAATGAGTTGTATTTTGATTATTGCAAATATCATTTCAGATCATGTTTTTGATGTGAATAAAGATTGTTATGCATTCATCCGAGCTTATTATAATTTATAATTACGAATTTTATTTATAGATTAATTATATTTACTGTAATAGAACAATAAACTTTGTTACAAGATTAACTGAAATCCTTACAAAACGATGTAATATATGGCTGAACATGCAAGACAAAATCATATCAACATATAGGGGTCGGCGTGGCCAAGTCGGTAAAGCTCATGGTTGCTAAACCGAAACGTTCGAACCCTCGGGTAGACGAGGCTCATTAACTGGGGACAGCCACTCTTCTAGGAGAGACAACTCCAAAATCAGACAACTGCTACCTTGTAGTTTGTTCTTGGTTGGACAAAGGTTATGGAAGCAAATCCAAAAGAAAAACAGGCTGAAATCGGAGTCAATGGCCTCAATGGCGCTCAACCAGTTGACATGTATCCTTAATTGTGTTGGAGGGGGATCCCTTCGAACACTAAAATTAAGAACGAAGAAGAAGATATCAACATATTTCAACTGGCTTTGTATGCGACGAGGGAACGATGATGTCAACTTCATCTTGATTAGCTGCTTGACATATTGTTACTACTATACCCTTCATGTCAGACACATGAACTCTACTCTATGTGCTCTGTAGAGCACCTAGTCTGATGGCGTTTGACAGTTTATGTCTGTTTGGGAGATGGAATCCGGGTTCAAGCCTGTAGAAGGTCCCAGAGTCCACCCAACTCTGATGGGTACCTGAATCACGTTAGAGAAAGTAGAGGCGGCTGGGCATAGTGTTACCATACATATGTCGAGGTTCTAGAAAAAGGCGAACTTTGCTAAGAGGCGTAGCGACCCCTCCCGGCGCCCGGGGACAAACTTTCAATTAGACGCTCCCCCGGCGCCCATCGCTTCGCATATGACTTTGTGTGTAACCAAAGGACTGTCCATCAATTTATCCCCCCCCCCCCCCGTCTCATTTATAATTATACTTATTCATGTTGGTGAAAAAGTGTGTCCCCTTCCCCGTTAAGTTTGGTGGCGCTTCTTACCTGTCGCCGTTGATTTTTTTTTAATTTTAAATGCGTATAATGCAATATAATTCAGCTTCAATTGAGAATTTTGTTTCTACTTCCTTTGTCGCCACTTTATGGTCTGCGCCCGGGCGGCCGGCCCACCCGCCCTCCCCTAGCTACGCCAATGGGACCGTCAGGTTTGAAATGGGAACTTACCACACATTCCCTTACTTATACGATACATTGTTATTCGTAGTTTTGTCCACCGACTCGTGACATTATACACCCACACCCCGACCTCATGATAACGTTCTTAATCCACCCAGCGCCGATGCCAACTTGACTCACGGTTCAAGGATTAGTCCTGATCCAGAGGCGTAGCGAGGTGGGGGGGGGGGGGGGGGGAGGGCGGGGGTGCGGATCGCACCGGATGACACCATTTAGGGGGGGGGGGGGTGACACCAAGGCAAAAAAAAACAGCAAAATATATAGAGTAAAACTTGAGGGGGGTGCAAATTGAAAGTTTGAGGGGGGGGGGGCGTGCAATCGAAAATTTGAAAGTTTGTCCCCGGGAAGGGTCGCTACGCCTCTAGGAGGGGGTGACACCATTTAGTGCCGCACCTGGTGACACCCGACCTCGCTACGCCACTGTCCTGATCAACTTATCACTTGATATGACGAGTTCACAGAAACACGTCACCTCTATTTCATCAGTTTCACTTTCCCTAATTGTAGCGAGAAACTGCGTGTGCGGGATGTGTACAATTTTTTTCCTGGAAAATATTTTCTAACTTCGGGAATTTCCAAACTTACTTAACCACTCCCTTGGATACGTCAACAAACGTAATTTCCGTGTGGAGAGAAATACTTATTGGCCTATGTTGTTGACGTATTACTGTGAAAACTAGTGCCGCCACATTGATTTTTTTTTACTTATGGTCTGTACAGGTAGCTGTCGTTGATAGTCGAACATTGTTGCTAAAGTAGATTATTAAACCCATTTATAATTAAGACAGAATAAATTCTTCTATATTAAAGATCATTGTAAAATGGTAACTGGCTATTATCAGCTCACACTAATTGTCTAGTCGTACTTCCAAACACAGAAATTATTGTTTGTTTATAATTAGATTATATTTGAATTAGATTATAATATAACTAGATTACAGTTTTGATTTTAATCTACCGCGTTCTACTTTTACTTTTACACACATGATCCAGTGGCGTAGCTAGGATTTTTATCCCCCTATGAAAAAATTATCAGTGGGCCCCTTCGTGATCCGATAAGCTACTACGGAGTTAAATACATGGGCAGCGAGGAAATCAACTGATAAATACGATGGAGGGTTTTAAATAATATAAATATTATGTACATTTTAGTATTTTATACGTCCTGATTGTGTATTAATACTGTATTTTTATGTAGGCCTACTACCCCGTAATTTTGTAACAAACAAAAAATTAGCCTAACTGTAAACCAGAGGCGTAGCGAGGGGAGGGGGGCGGGGGGGGGGGGGAAATATGTCCCCGGGCGCCGACCTTAGGGGTGGCGCCAAATTGAAAGTTTGAGGGGGGGGGGTGCAAAACGAAAGTTTGAGGGGGGTGCAAATGAAAAGTTCGAGTGGGGGGGGGGGTGCAAATGAAAAGTTTGTCCCCGGGCGCCGGGAAGGGTCGCTACGCCTCTGCTGTAAACCTGTAACATACTATACGTAGCCAAACGAAGTGAAACAGTAGCGTCACGAGGCGGGGGCTAAGGTGCGGTCCGCATCGGATGAGAACATTTTGGAGTGACACCATGACGAAACATTGTAAAATTTACTGTTAACTATGTTTTATCCAGCTGAAATAATAAAAGATTAGTGAGAGAATGGTCACACCTCACCAAAAATGTAAAATTGTTGGGGATGATGGGGTGACGCCTTGAGTAATCGCGTAGGGGGACATCCGACCTTGTGACGCCACTAACCACACATTTTTAAAAAATTGCTCATGATTTATTTAGATCTGTTTTTTTTAATGATTTAAATTTTGCAATCTGATTGAAAAGTTCCCTGATATACACCGCAATAAAATGTAATTTAATGTCAGAAACTTTGATAAAAGTCAAAGTTTCTTCCAGGTATCTCTTCAGAAAAATAAAAAGTTTCTTGGCGATTGGATGAAAACTAATCATTAATAGTATAAGTAGCGCAAAATTGATTAAAGATTAATTAGATCAACAAATGAAATGTTATTATTTTGTAGAAAAACATAGACACATGTTGGACTAGTTTTGACATTACTGTCCATGGTTGTTATTTTTTTTTAAATAGCTCAATTGTAATCATGGATGTTTATTAGGATGGAATTTCGAGAAGGGCAGACAGTCGGGAGGGAGGTGCAGGTCTGTGGGGTTGGGAATTTCCCAGTCAGTTGAGGTTTGTAGCAATGGGAGCAAATTAACGAGAGCCGGATGCCAATCTAACAAAAGAGTCAAAGTTCAAGTTTATTTATAGACATTCTCTCAATGGTTTGCCCGACAATGCAAAAACGTAGTTAGTGTTATTTAGTACGAATGGGCGCTGTTCTACCCTCTCCGACCCTCTCCACTGAACGCCACTGCCTGCAGAGGCGTAGCGACCCTTCCCGGCGCCCGGGGACAAACTTTTCGATTTATACCCCCCATCAAGATTTCGATTTGCACACCCCCCCCCCTCAACCTTTCAATTTATTTTTCCAACCCATTTTGGCGCCCCCCTAAGGTCGGCGCCCGGGGACATATGTTCCCCCCACCCCCCCCCCCCCCCTCTAGCTACGCTATTGACTGCCTGTGAAAAGACTTGGGGCCGTTTTGGAACTTTGAATTATTTCTACAGTAGAAAAGAAACTGGATTTTCATTTTCTTTTTTAAATCATTTATATAAAACAAATATTAAAATTCCAATGTAAAAGTTTTAATTTTTTTTTTAAGAAGGAAAAGGGCCCCTATTTTCTATGGGCCAAATGCCTTGCCATCGCTAGCTTTACGGTACACTGACCTGATCAGATAAAATCTTGATAATCGATACTATCTTACACATATTGTGTTACATTTTCACCACGCAGGTGGCCGCACCATTCCGGATATAGTCATAATTTACCTTCGAGAACAAATAAACACTGGTAGCAGAATAAAAGCTGATGTTTGTAAGTAATGTAATGGTTATACATTGTGTCTAAATTTGGTTACGGAACAACACTTTCGAAATATTCTATTTATTGATTTTGAAACTAAAACTTTCCGTGACGTTCGCGTAGCTGTAGTGAACGAAACGGTTTAATCATAGACAGCAATGAAAGGATAAGTATGGTAATACAAAGCGTACCTCGCGAGGGTTGTTGTCTAGTGAGTTATGGTCGTTAGGGTAAGGTTGTTGTTAGGTGGTTGTTAGGGTAAGGTGGTTGTTAAGGTAAGGGAATTGTTACGGTAAGGTTGTTACGGTAAGGTGGTTGTTAGGGTAAGGTGGTTGTTACGGTAAGGTTGTTAGGGTAAGGTGGTTGTTACGGTAACGTGGTTAGGGTAAGGTGGTTGTTAGGGTAAGGTGGTTGTTAGGGTAAGGTAGTTGTTAGGGTAAAGTGGTTGTTAGGGTAAGTTGATTGTTATGGTATGGTTGTTAGGGTAAGGTCGTTGTTAGGGTAAGGTGGTTTTTAGGGTAAGGTGGTTGTTACTGTAACGTTGTTAGGGTAAGGTGGTTGTTACGGTAACGTTGTTAGGGTAAGGTGGTTGTTACGGTAAGTTGGTTGTTAGGGTAAGGTGGTTGTTAGGGTAAGTTGGTTGTTAGGAGGTTGTTAGGGTAAGGTGGTTGTTAGCGTAAGGTGGTTGTTTGGGTAAGGTGGTTGTTAGTGTAAGGTGGTTGTTAGGGTAAGGTGGTTGTTAGGTTAAGGTGGCTTTTCTATAAATAATTATTGTTTCCGTTATTGGGACCGTTACCTCAAAAATAATAAATTATCTATTTTTTTTTATCATGATCTTAGTTGTTCATTTTTTATTAGAACAGGTGAATTTTCTATAAACTGAAGATAAAACTTTGGCGGAAGCACCAAAAGAAATGTAGCCTAAAGGATAAAGGATATAAGGTGCAGCTACTTAATGGCTTCTGGGTTCAACAGAGCACCAAGAAGAAGAATCGCTACTGAGGTTCCGATGTTTGTTTTTCTTCTCTGTTGCCTGATGCTGGGGGTTGCTGCCGTGAGTGACGACAACATACCTTCTCGTCCCGTCCCCGGGGATTTGGAGCCAACGTCACGTGACAAGGTGTGTCCGGCTGGTCAGTACCTGGTGGGGTCAGCGTGTGAGCCGTGTCCGCAGGGGACGTTCATGACGTCAGACATGGCGGTCAACAGAGCCAAGATCTGTAGGCCGTGTTCACAACCCGGCTCGGTAAATTATTTTAAACTTTTTTTTAATACTTGTAAGTTTTAGCTCTAGGGGAGGCTATTCTTAATTTCACAGGTATACGAAATTTAAGAATGACCTCCCCTACAAATAAAACTTCAAATTTGTTCTTATTACTTAATCAATAATGAAGTTTACGTTCAATTGATTAATTTCCAATACTAATTATCTGCCTGCCGTTAGTATACTATACCCTCCCAACTATAATGTCTATATTTAATAGTTTTTAAAATGCCATATTTGGAAGACGACGAGCAACCAAAAACATATCAAAACTCCTCCCAATATTATTCTTGTTATTAACATCAAAACCAAACTTTGCTTGCCTAATTGTGTAGTATAAGCTTTAAGTTATGAGCTTTAAATTATGAGTTTATGCTGGGTTAGTATAAGCTTTAAGTTATGAGCTTCAATGCCGGGATAGTTTGAGATTTAAATATGAGCCTCAATTCTACGATAGTATGAGATTAAAGTTGTGAGTTGCCCTGTTAGGATATTATGAGCTTTTACTCATGAGAATCAATGCTAGGATATCAATCACGAACTTCTAAACTCTAACTGTAAAACATCTTCATGCTTCTTCACAGAACGGACTGGCAATCGTCGAATGTAATGCAACCCATGACACAGAAATCACATGCAAGGGTGGTTTCTATCTAACCCAGGGCTCTGAGCCCTACCCCTGGCAGTGTAACCAGTGCTCTATCTGCGGGGTTGGGATCAACCTCTACAACGACTACATGATCAGTCCGTGCGACTGGACGCACGACACGCTCTGCTGCCTGCACGATGATATGGTGGAGGTAGATGGGATTTGTTCCTACCCCTCGACCACGTCACTTACACCCTCCCCTCACACATCCACTGCTGCCCATACAACGACAGGAACATCCGATAACTCTGGGAATTCAGCGACAAGAATTGCGTGCCTTTTATCTTACAACTACATCATGTCGATCGCTGTGTCGTTATTCAACTGTAAAAAATGATCTGTTAAAATAACTGTGATATCTCATTTTACCCCTATTATGTAACTGATGTATTTGTCTCTGGGATATTAAAAGGTATTATTTTATTGCAACGAGTACCCTTTGATAACTATAATTTTAGAATAGTTAATATAGTTTAAAAAGATAAAATGTTTTTTTATTTATATCGTTTTCATTAATACAATGCAACTAATTTTATTATGCATAATTATTTTACTAAAAATATACGCAATAGAACCACTGCTTGATTAAAAGTTAAATATTTGAATGATATTTTTTGTCATTTAAACGTGTTGACTGTGTAAAGGTATATACAAGCGATTAGAAGTAAATATATGTCACAAAAATTATGTTGGAGGGAATCCCTTCCAACACTAGAATTAAGATCGAAAAAGAAGTTTTTAAATTCAAAGAACGTTTTGCTATGGGAGATTACTGCTTCGATATCAAAGTTTCTTCCAGGCATCTGTTCGGGAGGGGCTTCGCCCCCGCCCCCCCCCCCCCCCCCGAAAAAATTCTACCGCATCTTGACAACACAACTGTATTCACAGATCTAGGGATGGACCAAAGTCTTCAAGCAGAAAGCAATGACAACTGATGCTAGCATTAGAATTGTGGGGAGAGGAGAGGTTTCGAAGTTTATTAATGTGGAAGAAATCATACTTTAGAAGCCTCACTTTGAAAAAAAGCTTGTAGTTTAAACATTCAAACAATCCCTTAACAAACAAAATAAAATGCATTAAGAGCATTACATTAACCCTTATTTGTAAGAGTTAATTTTATTCCTCCACTAGATAAGTAGGCCTATATATATATATATATATATATATATATATATATATATATATATATATATATATATATATATATATATATATATATATATAATGTCGATCATACAATTTTAGGTAGACGTGGCAATACAGTTGAGGTAAATAAGCCGATTATCGTCATCTTAAAGTTCAGCAATATCCAACAGAGCTAGGTCGATATAACGAAAAATCAACAGCCAAACTGCACATTGGCCATCAGTTGTTTACACTAGTAGAATCTCATAGAAAAAGAATTGCGCACCAAGCAAACGCCAAAACAAAATGTGCATAATAGTGCGGAATATTATTAGTACATCTTTATTTGGCGTTCGCTTGGTGCGCAATTCTTTTTCTATGAGATTCTATTCTATTTTTAAAAGTTTAAGTATTTAAAATGGATTAAAAATCATAACTATATCCCGAGTTTCCATCCCCTGTTGTTTTATATAAGAATATTCGAGAAAGTTTAGGGGGATCAATCCCGGTATATTTATTTTGGTTGCTAGAATGAAAAAATGTTCGTAACAAAATATGATACATACTTGGCTCTAAATTAAGTGCTTTATTTCCAACATTTATAGTATACATTACCTTTAGTGATCCATACTAATACTCTAGCATACATTATGTATAATAAACATATGTATTGATAGATGCAAATCAATGAAACATTACTTAACTGTAATGATACTAAAAATAATCAAACATCACTTACCTGTGACTATACAACTAATGATAAAAAAATCACTTGCATTTAGACGCATCAATCAATAGACCACACGCATGCACTCACGCACTCAACATCAACTCATGTTCTGCACGTGTAGAAACATTTTGTTGTTGGTTTCTCACGTGCATTTGGACAAGTTTCTAATTGAGTACATACCACTGTCATACCACTATGATGTGTAGCTCAATCGATTATCTTAAGTTTGTGTTCAGTACATCCCTAATCATACATGTATGATGTATAGCTCAGTCGATTGCCTTATTTTAAATTTGTAGTTAAGTACATTCCTTGCCTTATGTTAAGTTTGTAGTAAAGTACTTCCATATCATACATCTATAATGTATAGTTTATTCGATGGCCTTATGTTAAGTTTGTAGTAAAGTACTTCTCTAATCATACATCTATCATGTATAGCTCATTTGATGGCCTTATGTTAAGTTTGTAGTAAAGTACTTCTCTAATCATACATCTATCATGTATAGCTCATTTGATGGCCTTATGTTAAGTTTGTAGTAAAGTACTTCTCTAATCATACATCTATCATGTATAGCTCATTTGATGGCCTTATGTTAAGTTTGTAGTTAAGTACATCCATAATTATACATGTATGATGTTTAGCTCAGTCGTTTCCTTATTTTAAATTTGTAGTTAAGTACATTCCTAATCATACCACAATAATGTCTACCTCAATCGATTACCTTGTGTTAATTTGGTAGTAAAGTAGTTCTCTAATCATACATCTTTCATCTTTAGCTCAGTCGATAGCCTTATGTTAAGTTTGAAGTTAAGTTCACCCCTTAGGGGTCATCCATAAATGACGTCACACTCGTAGGGGGGAAGGGGGGTTCGTAATTTTGTGACGATGTGTGATGAGGGGGAAGGAGGTTCAGATGTTGCGACGTCACATTTTTGCATTATAAAAAAGCAATGTTAGAAAACGAATTTTAGACGTTATTTCGCGTTTTAGATAACTGTTTTAATAAATTGTAACAGTTTAGACAAGATTTTGGAAAAATATCGATGTTTTTAAAAAATTCAACTGCAATTTTGAGACTGATTGTAGGTTGAGGTGTGACGTCATTTTAGGGGGGGGGTCTGGCTTTTTGTGACGACGTGTGACGGAGGGGAGGGGTGAGGTAAAAATCGTCAAAAAAGCGTGATGTCATTTATGGATGACCCATTATCAGAACACTTTGATATATAGACCACTATGATATATAGCTCAGTTAATGTGGCGCTTATAAAGAAGTACTCGAATTCTGTTTATGTTCTATTTACTTTATTGTATACTAAGTATAGAGGAAGTATTGTAATCGTGCAAAAAATCGTAATCGAGATTTTCACAAATCTCGGCGTTTTACTTCTCCTTGAGTCGGAAAAACCTACTGATTTTTTTAAACGGATTGGAAAAGTTTTTCTAAATACATTAAAAAATATTTTAAAGTGTGGCGGAACAGAGAAGATGGATGAAAAGTATAAAATTATTGTCGTTGTAGTCAAGTAGGTAAAGCTAATGGTTGCTAAACCGAAAAGTCTCGAGTTCAGATGAGTCTCGGGCAGATGAGGCTCGTTAGTTGGGGACAGCCAATCTTCTAGGAGAGACAACTCCAAAATTAAACAACTGCTGCCTTGTAATTTGTTCTTGGTTGGACAAAGGCTATGGAAGCAAATCCAAAAAGAAAAGCAGGCTGAAATCGGAGTCAATGGCGCATAACCAGTTGACATGTATACTTAAATGTGTTGGAGGGGATCTCTTAAAACACAAAAATTAAGAAAAAGATTATCGTTGTGTAGTGGTCAGACTCTACCTATTTTATCGTTAATTAGATCTACCTGGCTAATCGTTAATTAGACCCACCTGGCTAATCGTTAAATGTAAACTCATCAAAAGACGCAATAAAAGTTGATAAAAGTCACTGTACTTGCCTAGCTCTAATCTATTTTAAAACCAGCACATCTGCGCATGCCCATTAAATCCCTAATTAGACAGCTTATTGTTGTAATCTAATCAATTCTGCCCTGGTGGGCTACGCAGTGTAACCCGCTAATTAAAACAGAATTAAAGTGTTATAAAATAACATTGCAACTCTCACAAAAACGTGTAAATCACCGTCGAATTTTTACAACGGTTATAATAAATATTTATGATTCGGTTTTACGTTGCTTTAAACTGTAGGTTATTCTTTCATCATCTGGGTTTATTTCCTTTAGTTTGAAGCGAGCTCTTCGTGTTTGAAGTCAATTTTATGCCGGCCTTAATAAAAACTCTCTATTTGAAGTCTGCTTGCTAGGCCTGTCCGGTGGTTTATAAAGACCACTCATCACCTGAAGACTACGAGCAACTCAGAGAGTGGGCAGAATACAGCTTGTCTGCATCTGATCTGTTCTTTCTGGAACATTCTGAAAATACCTGCAGAGTTTTAGAGTGTTTAACTTCTTAATCAAGTGAATAGGTAAACAGTAAAGAATTCCGCAAAATATATTCGTTAAAATTTAGCTGACAATTGGATACAGAAAGTAAGCAATATATATATATATATATATATATATATATATATATATATATATATATATATATATATATATATATATATATATATATATATATATATATACATATATATATATATATATATATATATATATATATATATATATATATATATATATATATATATATATGTCTGTATATATATATATATATATGTCTGTATATATATATATATATATATGTCTGTATATATATATATATATATATATATATATATATATATATATATATATATATATATATATATATATATATATATATATATATATATATATATATATATATATGATTCAGTTTCGCCTCGCGTGACGATTGATCCACCCACAACAGTCACGATTGATCCACCCACAACAGTCAAATAATAGCAACGTATAGAGTGTTAGACCAAGAGATCACGGCTTATAGTCCAGAGCAATAAACGAACATTTACTCTTACATAAACACGGCTGAGTGTTAGAGCGTGTGATTACTGCTACAAATGTAGCAAGATATGTTCCATTCCTTGGGTCAATGAAAGTTTAGGCGGATCTGTATAAAGCCTTCCACACTATTAATTAATTTTTAAAATTTAAATAAAAAGGTTAACTCTTGTGCGACTGCAAAATTGACTATTCTAGTTCGAAAATGTATTTATAAATACACCGTACCGGATATAACCTACTTTTATGTTTCTTTTTTAATGTTTTTTACTTTCTCGTATAGAGAAAGTCTTATAATCGTGCAAAAAAAAAATCGAGATTTTTACAAATTTCGACGTTTTACACCTCACTGATACGGAAAAACATAATTTTGCAATCTTGTCCGTATGTCTGTGTGTCTGTCTGTCTGTGTGTAAACACGATAACTTGAGTACCGTTATAGCTAGGTTGATGAAATTTTATATATAAGTATTTTATCAAAATCGTAGATCCTGATCAACTTTTGAGCGATTTCCGAAAAACGGAAGTGGTACTTTTTCTAATGTGAATTTTTCAAAAGCCTATAACTTGAGTACTATTTCAGATAGATAAATGAAATTTCACATGTAAGTAAAAGATCTAATTCTCTGCCTTTTGTCAAACTTTGAGTAATTTCCGTTGACCGGAAGTACTAATTTACGCTATTTTCGATTTCTCAAAAAACGCATGTAAATTTATAAAGTACTAATAATATTGCGCACTATTATGCACATTTTGTTTTGGCGTTCGCTTGGTGCGCAATTCTTTTTTCTATGAGAATCTATTCTATTTTTAAAAGTTTAAGTAATTAAAAATCATGTCTATATTTCAAGTTATATAAGAATATTCGAGAAAGTTTAGGGCAGATCACTCCCGGTTTATTTTCAGTTCACTTTCGCCAGAATGAGTTGGATATTTTTGCTGTTGACCGCCGCGTCGTTGGCGTACGTCCAAGTAAGTTGTTTTTTTATTATTATTATTAAAAGCTTTTATTTAGTTCGCAACATCTGTTTGTTTGTTGGTTTGTTTGTTTGTGGGTTTGTGGCAGCGTTTTTGTACAAACTTTTCAGATACGTTACTCTTTGATGACAATACAAGTCTATATTTTTTATATTTTATTAGATTTAAAGGGCCATTAAAAATAATCAAACGGTTTCGAAATTAAGGGAAGATAACATTAAATCACTCGATAGATTACTATATTCAGTAACAGAAGGGTAGATAACTAGCTAGACTCAGAATGTTTACACTCGTAGAGCCGGTCGATCAAGTGAAGGCTATTAGGGGCAGATAATAACGTTTATAACCATTTGAAACTAAGGGGAGGTAACAAGATTAATAACTTGCTGTTGTCTGTAAATTGTGGTCACGGACGGCTACTTTCACGGGCAGATAATCATCTTTCAGATATTGCGAGCTACTTATGGTGTTTTAAAACAAATGTTTTTAATCGTGTCGACTTCATAAATTAGGAATCACTAAAAAGTGGAAAATAAAACGAATATAAAGAACCTTTATAGCAACAAGATTTTAAGTGCACTGAAAATAAGAAAATAAAACTAATTTGTTTTTTTTTAAAATAAAAGCTGTAGTCGCTAAAATATGTAAAAGATCTCTTGAATGACCAAAGCTTTTATTAAAAAAAGCAAATTAGTTTATTTTTATATTATCAGTCCACTTAAAACCTTGTTGCTATGAAGTTTTTTTTTTAAATATTTTTCTTTTTTACTTTTAAGAAAGTACTGTTAATGTAAACAAAAAGACATATCTTATACACAGCTTTTCATCTTTTCATCTTTCTCCATATACGATAACTAGAGTAGGCTACCGTTTCATTTAAATGGATACAATTTTAAATATAAGATCCTTTACATAGATATTTTTTAATAGTTTGAGAGATTTCTGGTAACGAATTTGACGGTTTCTCAAAAAACTTGGGAATCTTATAGTTTTATAGAACGTTTTCATAAAGCATATTCTAAATAATTTTAATAGGCTACTTGTCTCATATGGATAAGTTGCTGCAACAAATGTGCCAAGACTATCTATAATTTCCCTATTTCACCAGAATACTTGTCTCTTGTGGATAAGTACCTGCAACAAATGTGCCTAGACTGTCTATAATTTCCCTATTTCACCAGGCAACAAATGTGCCTACTGTCTATAATTTACCTATTTCAATACGCTACTTGTATCATATGGTTAAGTACCTGCGACAATTGTGCCTAGACTGTCTATAATTTCTCTATTTACAGGCTACCTGGTTCAGCTGGATAAGTACCTGCAACAGTTGTGCCGCCAATACCCACTGCGTCAACAACAAATGTCTGTGTTTGGCAGGTCACCTCGGCAACCCGTACTTCCACTGCTACCACAATAACAACGCCTACTGCTCGTAAGCAACTGCTGCAACTTTAAGTATCCACAGCCAACAGAACGTATTCATTGTTATGTTTATAAGAAAATATATCATCCTCTTAGTAAACTTATCTGTTAACACATTTAGCAAAAGATGGTCAGGTTTTAGAGTGCAGAGCACCATTCAGAAAAGTTAGTGCGTGAATCCCTTCGATTGATCGCTCTTTGGAGGTCGGGTTGGTTAAGCTCATATTTGATGAAACAAAAAGTCAGTAGTTCAAACCTACGGGCAGATGAGGCTCGTTAGCTGGTGACAGCAAATCACTTAGGAGAGACAACTCCAAAACCAAACAACTGCTGCCTTGTAATTTGTTCTTGGTTGGACAAAGGCTATGGAAGCAAATCCTAAAGTTACAATTAAAGCCGGCTGAAATCGGAGTCAACAGCTTATATGGCGCATTACAAGTAATACTTAATTACCAGCTACTAGCCTGAGGTCCGTGGTCCTAAAGCTTTTTGGTACCGTGGTTCTGTGTTCCCGTCCTTTCAACTTATTGAACTAACTGGTCAGACTCAGCCATGATTGGTGGGCCGTGTGCTCCTATGGTCGACTGTTCCCGACATTTATACCAAAAGAATTAACTCATCAGCCTTAGCTATAATTGGTGGTCCTGTGGTCCTTTTGTCGTGTTGTCATGTGATCCCATTATCCCGAGGTTGTTTTGGTCCCGCAGCCATTTTGGTCCTGTGGTCTTGTGGTCCCTTCCTTTACACATACTGAACTAACTCCTCAGCGTGAGCTATGATGCTGTGGTCCTGTGGTCCTGTGGTCTTGTGGTCCCTTCCTTTACACATACTGAACTAACTCCTCAGCGTCAGCTATGATGTTGTAGTCCTGTGATCCCATTATCATGTGGTCCCGTGGTCCTGTGGTCCCGTTGTCCTGTGGTCCTGTGGTCCCGTCCTTAATACTTACTGAACTAACTCCTCCGCGACAGCTATGATCTTGTGGCCCTGTGGTCCTGTGGTGCCGTGGTCTTATGTTCCCATGGCCCTATGGTCCCTTCCTTTATAGGGCTGGTAAGTAGGTCACCTACCAGTTCTACGGCTGAATAAAACCTGCATGAGCCATAGAACTGGTCGGTGACCTACTTACCAGCCCTATACTTACTGAACTAACTCTTCAGCCTCTGCTATGATCATGTGGTCCTGTGGTCCATTTGACATGTTGTTTGTGATCCCATTATCCTGTGGTCCCGTGGCCCTGTGGCCCTGTGGTCCCGTGGCCCTGTGGTCCCTACCTTTACACTTACTGAACTAACTCCTCAGCATCAGCTACGACCCCGTGGCCCTGTGGTCCCGTGGTCCTGTGGTCCCTACCTTTATACTTACTGAACTAATTCCTCAGCATCACCTACGACCCCGTGGTCCGCACCTTTGGGGGTGAGCGACTCAGCGTCAACGGCCTGCTGTCCAGCTACGTGGCTGAGGTCAGGACCAACCGTGTGGCTCTCTGGAGCGGTCACTGTAACCTGGCTCTGTGGGCCATGACCGAGAGGGTCAAGGGCAAGTCCTACATCAATGAAGTCCAGGTAAAAGTCTGTAATGGGGTGTCCACATAAAGTCCAGGTAAAAGTCTGTAATGGGGTGTCCACATAAAGTCCAGGTAAAAGTCTGTAATGGGGTGTCCACATAAAGTCCAGGTAATAACTGTAATGGGGGGTCCGGTAAAGTACAGTTAAAATATGTAATGGGGTGTCCACATAAAGTCCAGGTAATATCTGTAATGGGGTATCCACATAAAGTACAGGTAATAACTGTAATAGGGTGTCCGCATAAAGTGCAAATAAAATCTGTAATGGGGTGTCCACATAAAGTTCAGGTAAAATATGTAACGGGGTGTCCACATAAAGTGCAGATAAAATCCGTAATGGTGTGTCCACGTAAAGTACAGGTAAAATATGTAATGGGGTGTCCACATAAAGTTCAGGTAAAATATGTAATGGGGTGTCCACATAAAGTGCAGGTAAAATATGTAATGGGGTGTTCACATAAAGTACAGGTAAAATATGTAATGGGGTGTTCACATAAAGTACAGGTAAAATATGTAATGGGGTGTCCACATAAAGTACAGGTAATATCTGTAATGGGGTGTCCACGTAAAGTACAGGTAATAACTGTAATGGGGTGTTCTACATCATAAAGAACAGGTAAAATATGTTATGGGGTGTCCACATAAAGTGCAGGTAATATCTGTAATGGGGTGTCCACATAAAGTACAGGTAATATCTGTAATGGGGTGTCCACGTAAAGTACAGGTAATAACTGTAATGGGGTGTTCTACATCATAAAGTACAGGTAAAATATGTTATGGGTGTCCACATAAAGTACAGGTAATATCTGTAATGGGGTGTCCACGTAAAGTACAGGTAATAACTGTAATGGGGTGTTCTACGTCATAAAGTACAGGTAAAATATGTTATGCGGTGTCCACATAAAGTGCAGGTAATATCTGTAATGGGGTGTCCACATAAAGTACAGGTAATATCTGTAATGGGGTGTCCACGTAAAGTACAGGTAATAACTGTAATGGGGTGTTCTACATCATAAAGTACAGGTAAAATATGTTATGGGGTGTCCACATAAAGTACAGGTAATATCTGTAATGGGGTGTCCACGTAAAGTACAGGTAATAACTGTAATGGGGTGTTCTACGTCATAAAGTACAGGTAAAATATGTTATGCGGTGTCCACATAAAGTGCAGGTAATATCTGTAATGGGGTGTCCACATAAAGTGCAGGTAATATGTAATGGGGTGTTCTACATCATAAAGTACAGGTAATATCTGTAATGGGGTGTCCACGTAAAGTACAGGTAATAACTGTAATGGGGTGTTCTACATCATAAAGTACAGGTAATATCAGTAATCGGGTGTCCACATAAAGTGCAGGGATTTTCTTTGAGTGCCCATCAGGGATGAGTGGACTCAGTGACGGTCTACTAAGTTGAGGCCGGATTCGAACTCGAGACTTACCGGTTGGCAGTCCATATACCGTTAGGCCACTCCGTCCCCCTATATCGCACATACGATATAGGGGGACCAGGGAATTTTGATCAGACTAATTAACATATTGTATTAGTTATGTGTTTTAATTTGTTTTTTGTTTTTTTGTTTTTTAGCTCCGTCTGACCCAAACTGATGCTTTGAAAAATCAGCATTTCTATGAGCTTAGGATCCTGACTTCAGCTCTAAATGGTGGGGATTTTGTTTATATTGAACTTTAGACTACGATGATTGTATTTATATGTTCAAGTATTTCAATATAAAAGTTGTGGTGTTGGTGTTGATGCAGCTATTGGAGTTTAGGCTGATTTAAGTGTATGCTGTTGTTGGTGCTGATACGCTGTTATTGATGTTGATGGTGTATTAGTGTATGCTGCTGTCGGTGCTGATACTAATGTTGGTGTTTAGCATTAATTCACCAGTTGATTGCTTATGTTAATATCAGTGTTAAATGCTATGTTATCTCTTAGGGCAATGCTATTTTTTATGTTCAGTTTCACGTCCTCTTTACTTTATTGCTCGTGAACTGGTTTAAATAGATATTGAAGGGGATAATAATGTTGGTGTTGATTTTGACATGGAGTCTTCAATAATTCCTCCTCTGTCTTCATTTATTCCCATGCTGTATTCATATATCACCCCCCCCCTTTCTTCACCCCCCCCCCCCCCACAGGCAAGTTCTCCTGGAGCGTCGAGTACCGTCTACAGGACCGAGGCAGCTTCGTCCATCTCCACACCTTCAAGAACGAGCTTCTCTCCATCCGTTTCAAGATCATCCTCATCAACAGCTGCACCATCAAGTTCACCCTCATGGACTCCCACATCCTCAAGGTCGAGATCATCTGCTGCGGCATCCTCTTCGGCATTCGACCTTTCAACCCTGCAGAGCCCAAGGTCATACCGGGTCAGTTTTGTTTTGGTTTTTGCAGTGTTGAATGGGATTGCGTGGCCTAGCGGTAGAGCGTTAGACTGCTAACCTGAAATTCTCAAATCCGAATTAGTTCGAAACATCCCTGAGTTCACCCATCTGTGATGGGTACCTGATTTAAGTAAATGAAAGTAAAGGTGGCTAGGCATAGTGTTGACTACACCAGAGGCGTAGCGAGGGGGTGCGGAGGGGGGAACATATGTCCCCGGGCGCCGACCTTAGGGGGCGCCAAATTGGGTTGGAAAAATAAATTGAAAGCTTGAGGGGGGGGGGGGGTTGCAAATCGAAAGCTTGAGGGGGTGAAAATCGAAAGTTTGTCCCCGGGCGCCGGGAAGGGTCACTACGCCTCTGGAATACACTCTCCCTTCTTACGCCGAGATCAAAGAAAAAAGTGAACTCTATTTCACTTGCCCCGTAGACCGTCAGGTTTGAAAGGGAACTTTACTTTTTTTTTCTTTATATTCCCCCGTCCAGGTATTTTCCTTGAAGTGACCAAGACACACCAACCAACCTTCGACCGCTGGAGCAACACCCAGCAACCCCTCTGTCTAGACACGGACGGCTACGCTGCCAGAAACATCTCCATGGAAACGGGAATAACAAACCAAAAAAAGGCCATGACCCTACTTGGACTGATGAACGGTGGGCCTCTCGACTTTTTCGGCGCGGCGAAAAATCTCCTACAGCTGACAACGTCTTTAAAAAGATGTTCCTTCAGTATCTTGAACAAGCTCTCGGTCTCAATTTGGTGGTCCATTTTTAATCACCCCCCGTTGAAGAGCTGTGTCTGCGGAAGTCGATCCGGCTGGGACGGGTACGTGGATTTTTTACTGCTCGTGCTGGACTGGTGTTGTCATGGTGTTTCCTCCAGCTGTAGAAGCGCGCAGAATGTGCTGAAAGAGCGGTGCGCGGGGGAGATGCGCCATGACAGCGGTATCAGACGACTCTTTGAGGCCGATTGTTCTAAAGTCTGGTGAGTTCGTGGCACCCAGGACTGACCCCATGAAGTATTCAAAGTGTTAAAACACTACCCAACGCTTCTGAAGTTATATACCACGTTTTTTCAAAAGAAGTTTTTAAAAATAAAAATCGCAACTCATTTCGTGGTTTTGTCTTGTAGTTTACACGTCTTGCAACTTAGCAATAGGGCTGGTAATTAGGTCACCAACCAGTTCTACGGCTCAATGAAACCTGCATGGGTCATAGAACTAGTTGGTGACCTACTTACCAGCCCTATTAGTTTTCAAACATTTTTTAATTACTTTAAATGTGTACGTTTTTATAACTTTGTAAACCAATCGACTGCACAGATACTCAGTGATAATCATCAAAATTTGTTTTAAACCTGAAGAAAATTCTAGACACGTAGGTCCATCTGTCTTATATGTCGTATTCTGCCACTAAATATGACGTGCCACCTCATTAGTGGGTAGAATTTTATGACATGGCAGTAATAAAGAAGAAGAAGAAGCGTGAGATATTTATTTTATACATGTGTGTGACGCTTGCGTTCTGCCGTGCGTGTGCGTATATATATAAATAAATAAATAAATAAATAAATAAATAAATATATATATATATATATATATATATATATATAAATATATATATATATATATATATATATATATATATATATATATATATATATCACGAGCGGTTGAACGTTGAGTGATTGAGTGATTACTAAAAAAAATTTAAAAGTTTGTAGAAAATATAAAAATTAGCCCAACAACAATTTCTTAGTCTTGCAAACATGGATTTATTTGACAGCAAGAAGTATCAAGAAAGTTGCAGATTCAAAAATGGGAAATATGTTTAGGCTTTTATTTTTTTTTTTAAATATATACTTGGCAACTAAAAATAAAATAATTTATACATAGATTTGTCAAGCTTGGTTGGGTTTAGTGCTATACAATCTTGAGAAAAATTAGAAGAGAAACTGGAAGTCAATTTTTATGCCATCTAGGAATACCTGGATGCTAAAACTTACAAATGTCATCTAGTAATACATGAAAGTCAATTCTAAATGACATTTAAGAATACACGTAAGCCAATATTTTATTAAAAGGCATCTAGGAATGCCTAGATGCCAATAATAACACCAGCCATCTAGGAATAAATTAATGTCAGCATTAACAAACGACATTGAGGAACCCTTGGAGGTCCGCGTGTGTGGCGACCACGTGCAAGCACCGACTGATGCACTGCTGCGCTTGCAGGCAGCTGGCCGAGTTGGACTGGCAGAACCACTCCAACACCAGGACAGCCAAGTCGACGATGTCCCCCAGCCCGGGGGTCTCGGACACGCATCGAATCAACGGTCGGGTCGAGAGAACGAACCACCCCTGGCTGAAGAACTGGAGCCGCTTGTCGTCGGGGCAACTCCCCAGGAGCGAGGTCAGCCTGGAGATGTTCTGAGGCACGCCGTCGTAGTCGGTCGGCGGGGAGTTGGTCAGGGCTAGGTAGGTCAAGGCCTTGTTGGGCTCGGGGATTCCCGTTCGTTGGATGACGTTGTCGATGGTGAAGGAGCCTTCGTCAAAACAGACGGGTTCTTCGCCTTCGACCCAGTTTTCTGTTAAAAGCGGGAGGTTTGGTTTGTTGACTTCTATGAAGAATCCTGCAACAGAACAAAACAATCTTTTGAGAAATAAATTTATGTTGATCATGCTTTGTTATATATTTGCTATATCACAAAATAAAAGGAATTTTAAGACAGTACTTATATATAAAATGAGGGTTGTAGGAAATGGTTGAACATTGTGTTATATCTTGTGTGTGTTAGCGGGTAATAATCTGGTTAACGTTGAGGTCAGCATTAATTGGGGTCGGTGTGATTGTACGACCCCAATTAACCCACCTGGTCTAGCGCTGGGGTCAGTGGGATTGTACGACCCCAATTAACCCACCAGGTCTAGCGCTGGGGTCAGTAGGATTGTACGACCCCAATTAACCCACCTGGTCTAGCGCTGGGGTCAGTAGGATTGTACGACCCCAATCAACCCACCTGGCCTAACTTGGGGTCAGTAGGATTGTACAACCCCGATTGAATTACCTGGTCTAACTTTGGGATCAGTAAGATTGTACGACCCCAATTAACTCACCTGTTCTAGCGCTGGGGTCCGTGAGAATATACGACCCCAATTTACTCACCTGGTCTAGAACTGGGGTCAGTAAGATTTTACCACCCCATTTATCTCACCTGGTCTAGCGCTGGGGACATTGAGATTGTACGACCCCAATTAACCCACCAGGTCTAGCGCTGGAGTCAGTAGGATTGTACGACCCCAATTAACCCACCTGGTCTAGCGCTGGGGTCAGTAGGATTGTACGACCCAAATCAACCCACCTGGTCTAGCGCTGGGGTCAGTAGGATTGTACGACCCCAATTGAATTACCTGGTCTAACTTTGGGATCAGTAAGATTGTACGACCCCAATTAACTCACCTGTTCTAGCGCTGGGGTCCGTGAGAATATACGACCCCAATTTACTCACCTGGTCTAGAACTGGGGTCAGTAAGATTTTACCACCCCATTTATCTCACCTGGTCTAGCGCTGGGGACATTGAGATTGTACGACCCCAATCAACCCACCTGGTCTAGCGCTGGGGTCAGTAGGATTGTACGACCCCATTTAACTTACCTGGTCTAGCGCTGGGGTCAGTAGGATTGTACGGCCGTAACCCAAAGACGACCCCACAACAGGACAGGCTGACTATGACGATGTGCGATTCCAGCCTGGTCAGGTAGAGGTCGCAGGCCTGCAGGACACCTGACCTCTTGATGATCATGGGACTGTCGCTACGGAGCAGCAGCCACGGGGTGAAGACATTGGTGCCTTGTTTCTTGTGAGACACCGCCCACTCGTACGTGCCTGGAGATACATGTTACACAACTGTGATGTTAGTTTATTCGTAGGACATCTGGAAATACATATCAAATAACGAAACTAAGAAGAAATACAGTACTAATTTTTTTTTATGTAACAGGTACATTACGTCATATAGGGCTGGTAAGTAGGTCACTGACCAGTTCTATGGAGCATGCAGGTTTTATTGAGCCGTAGAACTGGCTGGTGACCTACTTACCAGCCCCATTGAGATATAAGTGTTGGTTAACTCTTAAAATACAATTGAAAACTGTTTTAGTGTTGTTTTTTTTTTATTTCTTGTGGAAAAAAAAACGTTTTAATATACACAAGATTATAATTAACATGGAGGTTTCATGATGAAAAAAAATGACTTTTAAAAAATACGAAATTTGTGTACTTATGTGACAAAAATATTAGATAATGTCAGCTGATTAATAACTAGCATAAAAAGTGAAGTGTGTTCATTTTCCCTTTCTTCATAGAAAAAAAACCCAATGTACAAAAGCAAATACAAAAATAATGCAATTTAGAATCGTTGATTGTTCTAACAATAATATATTGTATGCATACATGTTTTATATGTGTGCGTGTGTGACGTCTGAGTGTGTGTTTGCGTGTGTGCGTATGAGTATCAGTGTATAGGGTACATGTATACGGTTGGATCGGGGGTGTGTATGTGTGGGTGTGGGTGTGTGTGTAACATTGTGTTAAGTCTTTCAAACACGTGACGGATGGCGTCATGAAGCAGACGACAGATTACCGTTAATCACCTGCCCGGTAATCCGAGCCTCCACCGAGTACACCCTGCCGTTTGTCGTCTGCGCGAGGATAAACTGAAATCAACAACACACATGCATCGTTGGTGACGTCATTTAAGAATAGTTAATACATCATACAAATGCATTTCATTTAAAGTTTTGATACTGCTTGCAATAAGTGTCTGATATTTGTGTTAGGCTTAGGATATTATTATATGTAGAGTTTCTTCCAGGCATCTTTTCGTATGGAGGTTGAGAGTCTCGAAGTATTTTATAGTTGGCCTGTAAGGGGTTATTCTATAACAACAATTTACACAGCTTTATATGAGGTATGGGTGTAGTAAATGTCTTATTTTGTGTTATATATCCTGTGAAAAAATAAAAAACTTTCTTACTCATTTTGAAAAAAAAAGTTATTTTTTCAATAGCTTAATCAATATATCTAATTAATTTTTGTAAAAAGTTACGAACCCTTTTATCGCCACTGACTTACCTGGACCCCAGCGACATAAATTCTGCCCAGGCGTCGTTTGCTGTTGATCCACATGGTCAAGTTGCAGAAGCCCAAGCCACTGGCCATTCGCTTAGTGGCGATCTGAACCGCCTTGGTGGAGGCGAACATTTCCAGGTGGATTTTCTGTTTTCCAAAGGTAAGGTCCACGGGGTCGCTGCTTATTCTGGTAATAGACACAATGTGACTAATTAAATATTTTATGTTTCCCGGAGACTAACTAAGGTGACTAACTAAATATTTTCTGTTTCCTGGATACCATTTAAGGTAAAGTCCATGTGGTCTTGGTTTATTTTGGAAACGGACACAATTAAGAATATTAACTAAAAATTCTAAAACAAATATAGTTGATTCATTGGGGATTTCAAAAGAGCTTCTTTCAGATATTTTTTTCTCGGGAGTGTCCTTTCCCCTTCCACGAAAGGAGGCTTGAAAAAAAATCTAGATATCAAAACTAGCCTAAGTTGGGATGGTATTGCCTATGAAATTAAAAAAAAAAAATTAATATTGTCGTATATGTTTTTAAAATAAAAATAAATTCGGTCACAATCGATTGTAATATTAGCTATCATTTTTAAACATTTATGATTGAAGACAACTTGGTTCAATTTGACAAAATGATAACCTGAATTAGATTAATGAATATATTTTACTAAAATTGTCGTTTATTTTCTTTACAGGAATTAAATCTATATCTGATTATTTCGATTCCCAAATCTAGAAGCTATTTTTTTTTTCAAAAAATAATAAAATTCGTCTTCCAATCTTTACAAAAGCTTTATCTCCGGATTAAGGATCGTAAACGCATTCTACATCACCAACTGTAGACTTTTCTGAGATTTCTCCATACCCAGTTAAATGTAACAACATAGATACCACTCCAGTATTAAATTTGTTTTATTTATTTTTTAATCCATATTTCGAAAAAGTTAAGAATTAGCATTTGAAATTTTCTAAATTGTTTTAAAATATTCTAAAAAAAGTCTTAAATAACATTAAAATTTAACTTGAAATCCAAAGATAATCAAAAGACAACTGAATCACTTATAAATTTATAACGTCTGTTAAATTAATTCTAGCAGTAAAAAACTATGTACTATGATACACATAAGTAAATCACCCACGAGCAAAATCTGCTGTCGCTATGGTAACAATGGAAGTGAGGGTCGCCATAGAAGTCTTGCAGACAGTGGCAGGCGTTGTCGTAGCAGTCGGTGTTGAAGGCGCATTTTAGGCACTCGTCTTCCTGGGATCTGGTCTGGGGGATGGAAACATGGAGTCAGACGGCATTTAGAAATATGGAGGGGGGAGGGGGGAGCTACTTGTAAAACACCAGGCTGACGAGTATTCAGTGGCGTCACTAGGGAGAGTGTCACTCGATGCAGTATAACTTGGGAGCGTCACCCCCTTTTACCCCCTCCATTAATTTTGCATTATAGGTTTGGTTTTACCATTCTCCCCTATAAAATGTAATTATTTTAACTCCCTTTATTAAAGCTTGTAATATTTTAACTAGATAAGTCACTGCTCTCTCATCAAGGGAAGATTTAGAGGAATCTTCGGATTGTAAAGACTAAATAAGATAGTAGTTCTCATTTTTAAATTGTATAGCGAAATACAATTGCATTTCACTATTCATGGGTACATATAAAAACTAAAAATAATACTTGTATAAAATGCCTTTATAATTATTAATTAACCTTAAAACGTTTATTATATGCACTAAACAAAGAAAATCAGTTTTCCTTCCTAAAAATAGTAAAATCATTCATTGTTCTAGTGATCTTTTTAATACATGCTACTAACACCTTTTAAAACACAAATTTAAAAAAAAATATTTTACTTTTTTTTTTGTAAATTTGTAATTTAGTCATGTTTAATATATGTTGCGATTTGCCTTACCTGGGTCACAAGCAGTAGAGTCAGGGTCAAGATGAGCGTCAGCTGACCCATGAGTGGAGGTGAGAGGTCACGACCTCTTCTCGGCGAGCTGCCGAAGTAAAGAAATCATTACAGACGAACTAACAAATGAGTTACCTTTAAAGGCGAAAACATTCGATTGGAACGAAAAACATTTCTTAATAAAGAAAATTTCCAACTACTTTCTATTATACTTGGATGTCTGCCTTAAGTAATTAAATACAATAAAATGGAAATAGAACTCTGCTTATAGTTTTTTAAATTATTTTTTTAATTAGATGTCTGCTACTATTTTATTTGCAATATATTAGTGCTAACGATTTTTTAAATAAAAAACCTTGTCAATAGCTTTTGACACTAATAGCCGTTTTAATCAATTTTTAAACATGTTCTAGAAATTTCAAGATTTCTACAGATTTTTTACAAAATCTGATACATGAAAAAGGCAATCATTTTAATGTTTAATCATCAATAAGTTAATATTTTTGAAGAATATTCAAAATCTACTTCAAAGTAGCCTTTAACGTGGATAATAATATTATTTGTTTTGATTTTAAAACTAAGACACCTGTTTTAGCAGTAATCACTTAATTTTTCTGGTCAATTAATTAATTCTAGAAAAAAAATTCTCAATTTTTGTTTTTCAAGTGAGTATGGTTTTACTATCTTAAAATCACAATCAACAGTAAAAAACGAATTTATGATTGTTTCCGATTTTTCAGAAGGTTGCATTTTTCCTTTCCCAAGCATCGGCTATACAAAGTGATGTTTATTTCAACACTATACAGCAAAAACATATCCCGTGCAGCATACTGTACACTAGCCTACAGCATTGTACGGGACATAGTTTGTATGCCGATAATCTTTAACTTAGGTACGCTATCGATCGTTATATTTCTCTCCACTTAGCAACACAGCATAAATAGCATCGTACGTTAAAGTACTTAGTGACTCGTTAACATTTGTTCCGTTAAATTTTAACACATGTAATATTGTATAAAAGGGAATAGTTTAAATTTTGAAGTTTTGAAGAAAAAATATATCTTTTTTTTTTTACTTAGCGAACCTTTTGATCCAATTCACATACACGTTTAAGTAATGAATAAAGACCTACATGGTTATTGTTACTCCTGTGTAATGAAACTAACAGGCTAGTATCACTTTCTCTATCTGAGTGCAAACATAATGCGCACAGACAATAATTTAAACGCACCAAGATTGCACCAAACAACAAACGCGGGACGCGCCTTTCTAATACGAAAATCTCCGGCGTAGTGATTGCCTCCACTCGAAGTAAAAAGTAACGCGATGAAAATCACGCGTCTAAGACGTTTATTTTCCGATCGTTTAGGACTGAAAGATCTAGTTTGATAGGTGATGTGTGCAAAGCTTGACTGAAGTGGTGGGTGGTTTATCAATTTTTTAGACTGAGATGCATGGTGATGTTAGGTTGTAGTTTTGATTTGACGTGAATTAGAATTGAGGCTATCAAATTCTGATTTTTGATGACGGTAAAAAAAGCGTAAACGTAAAAGCTCGTTTAAGATATGTTGGTAGCTAAGTTTCATGTTGTTAAACTTGTTTTTCTACTTTACATGAAAGTTATATTGACATAGTAATTTAAAATTCGATAAAATTTGACAAAGCTTTGATTGGCCAGTTAGTTTTAACAAGTAAAGTTACCTTTCAAACCTGACGGTCAACGGGGCAAGTGAAGTAGAGTCCACTTGTTTCTTGTATCAGCATGATGAAATATTTAATTAACAGAATAATGAAAATATTGAACATGGGATCGTAAGACTGCTTAAAATCGCAATGATTGTTTTATCGAGAAAATAGTTTACAACCTAGAGAAAATTGTATTGGCAAACTAACTTAAATCTTTAAAAAACTCACAGCCTTATTAACTGAATAGATTGTTTAAACATTTGAACTAAATTTAACATTTTAATGTCTATAAAATACCTGCATTAAAATACACCAAAGCTAACATTATACTGTGTGGTATATAAAATATTGAACTCAAACTCAACCAATATTTTTAAATCCATTAGCTCTAATTTATTCCCCTTATCATGGAATGGAAATTTAAAATATATTTATGTTAACGAATGGAAGAAATTCGCAAATTAATTAACGCTTCAAAATTTAAAATCTAGTTTGTCAAAGGTCGGCAGGTCTTAGCTCTGAATACATTATCTATTATCATGCCTAGGTCAGTAAGACAGGGGAACTCTACTTCGACTGCCATAGTCACTGTGTGATCTAAGGAAAGTTAAGTCATATTTTACATGCTGTTTTTTTTTTCACCAAATGTTGCAGATGGCGAGTGATAGTTGGTGTAGGCAATGTTGATTCATTGATTGGCTATTGCATAATAGTTGTGTGTGTGTGGTTGTGGCTATGTGTGTAAGTAAGTGCCTGTGTTTGTGTGAAAGCATGGGTTTGTGGTTATGTGTGCGATTGTTTGTGTGTATATGTTCGCGTGCAATTTTATTGATGTTTTTGTCGGTGTGTGCGTGTGTGTGTTTATACGCACCTATATATGTGTTCGTATGTATCTAAATATACATGTGTGTGAAACACTGTGTTTACGTGTGTGTGAAAATGTGTGTGTGCTTGTATGTGTTGTTGTTGGTGAATGTTTGTGTGTGCGTGTGCATGTTAATGCGCTTATATCTGTATGTGTAATTAAATTAAACACATGCGAACATAGTATCACCTTCGTGTTAATTCAAACCGTTTTATTTTCTTTGTTCTGTCCATGCTACACATCACCTGTATTGGCCTATCAGGAGTTTAACAAAACAAACCATTAGGTTAGCCGTGATTTCATTATCGATTCACCTTGCTCTAAAAAAAAAGTAATAAATCGATCAATGATGTTGTGTAGCAAACACAATATTGATTTTTTTAATCAATTTTTAAATTTTAAAATGGTTAACATTTTTGTTAACTTGATCGCTTATAAAATGTTAACACACATTAAAAATAAATTCTTGCTACAAAAATAATGATTTTTTGTTCCGTTACATTTCAAAAGTCTCATCAACATTTTGTATATCTAGCTTTATCTCTCAATCTGGCGTCAACTTTCAAAAATATTTTTTCTCAGCGTCATAGTTACCCACCTGACCTCATTATCAAGCTGTTGCAGCATAGTGTAATTACGTAATTATTTCCCTTGCCTTAACGACCCTTAATGACGAGATTAAAAACAATTCTAAATCTCGGACATGGTCAGGTGTTACGACCGACTATCATTCAACTCCAATTACGATTGAATGCACTGTTTAATCCTTTTTTTGTTCACAATCTTCACGATTACACCATTACACCATCAGCCCAAGACCTTAGCCGCTACCAACAAACCCCCTTCACATTCGTTTTACACCGCACTCGACCTTGGGATAACATTATCTAAACACTTCGGGGTGAACTCAACTCACACACGCCTCTCCCCTACGTTCTAGACTATTCTAACCTATTGTTATCTAACCTACAACTACCCCGTAACAACAGGAGTCGTCAATAAACAAGGGTCGTGTTGTTCAACAAATTTTAATGAGTCCTACTTCCTCTATTATCGATAATCTCAGACCGTCTTACTTTATTTAAAATTCACATTTCAGACAAATTCTTATACTTACATTTTCGGGACGGTGTGGTCGGACAGAAGAGCGAACAGCGGTTGACCTAGAAGTTTTAAGTTCGGATCCCGGGCTCAAAACCATAAGACGTCCCAGAGTTCATCCATCTCTGATGGGTACCTGACTCACTTGAAGGAAAGTAAAAGTGATTTGGCATAGAAGCTGAATACACTTTCCCTTCATACGTCGAACTCACAAAAACAAGTGTACTCTACTTTACCTGCTACATTGATCCCTAAATCCGAAATAATAATAAGCTACTCTATACTGCAATTCAAATATCGATTGGCTTGATTTCCACCAATAAGGGTATATAACTCATCAATTACTCTGGAAAAGTAATTTTTTAACTTCTGTCTTCCTCTTGTGTTCTGTGTTGTAATGTTGAAGGAGATTACCTCTCTTTCAGTTAAGTATTATGTGTCAACATTTTATGGGTCATATGGCACATTGATTCCATAATTCATCCTGCTTTTTTTTTTCCATAGACTTTGTCCAGTCAAGAACAAACTGCAATGCATCAGTTTTTTGTTTTGTTTTTATTGGAATATTTTCTGTTAGATAAATAGCTCTCGCCTCATCTGCCATGGGGTTTGAACTCGGGTCATTCAGTTTAGCAAGAGCTTTACCGGCTCATGGTTGTATGAAAATAAACAATTAATTAAGGAAATTATCAAATCAAGGATATGATGGGAAAAAATGTATCAATTTTATTATCACTACCAAAAGAACCCTTTTGAAATGTAAAACAAAACCTATCTTAAATTGGGTTTTAATTGGTGGCTCTCAACGTTTTAGAAGGAGCGAAATCAACACCAGTTTTAAATGCGAATTCACAGAACCCTTTGCAAAATCAAAAGTTTGAGGGGGGGGTGCAAATGGAAAATTTGAAAGTTTTTCCCCGGGAAGGGTCGCTATGCCTCTGGGGGGTGACACCAGACATCGCTACGCCACTGCCTAGACATATTTGCATTTTAAACAAGGACAAATTTCTAAGTATATATAACTATGGATTGCTTTAAGGTCTTCTAGACCTACAACATTTGCAGACAAAGACGGATAACCATATCTACATAGTTATGAGTTATAGCCCTTTTATGACTTGTATGCAATTACAGCGAAAATGGTTAATATATTTATACTGGGTGGAACACGTCGCCTGCGTTAAAACCTAATTAAGGGAGACAACTCCGTGCTACATTTAAGTTTCCCATGTTAAAAATCCTTATTGGTACACGCGAGCCTAAATATAGCTATTATAATATTTCAATATTATTGCAATTATAAGTAACAATCCCTCAAAGTTTAACATGTTTCAAACTATTGACCAAATATTTAAAACATTGCAAAATGCTGCCAAGGTTAACTTTAATAAAAAGGGTATCAAATGTAATAAATAAAGAATAAGTTTATTAAATAGCCGCTGTGTACAGTGTATTAGGTTGTAAATGTTGTAAAAAAATTTCGCTAATCATGCCTCCACCAAAATCCAAGAAAGGCAAAATCTTCTGTCCGTTTCTTTGACCAAAAAGATTGAATCTTAGAAAATAATAATTCCTCTTTTTTTGGGTAACGACCCAAGAATTTTGGTGTTGGTCAGGACATTCAACCCAATAGAGATCCATGTCACTCTGTCAGATGGCCCAAGTATATTCGCCTCCAGAGACTGAGAGCTATTCTCTACCAGCGTCTCAAGGTTCCACCTCCAATCAACCAGCGTCTCAAGGTTCCACCTCCAATCAACCAGCGTCTCAAGGTTCCACCTCCAATCAACCAGCGTCTCAAGGTTCCACCTCCAATCAACCAGTTTACCCAAGGTTCCACCTCCAATCAAACAGTTTACCCAAGGTTCCACCTCCAATCAACCAGCGTCTCAAGGTTCCACCTCCAATCAACCAGCGTCTCAAGGTTCCACCTCCAATCAACCAGCGTCTCAAGGTTCCACCTCCAATCAACGTTCCACCTCCAATCAACCAGCGTCTCAAGGTTCCACCTCCAATCAACGTTCCACCTCCAATCAACCAGCGTCTCAAGGTTCCACCTCCAATCAACAAGTTTAGTCAAGCCCTTGACAGACAGACTGTAATCCAGCCTTTTCCGTTTGATGGACAAATACAGACCTGAAGTTAGAAAATAAAGGGAAGCTCGTCAGTGGCGTAGCTAAGAATTGGTCATGGGGGGGGGGGGTTCAAATATATTTCCATATGTATAAAATCATATATATATATATATATATATATATATATATATATATATATATATATATATATATATATATATATATATATATTTATATATAGTTGTGAGTTCGTGTGAGGGGTTATAACCCCCCTAACCCCCCCCCCCCCCCCCCTCTTGCCTACACCACTGAAGCTCGTCTTCGGGGCCATGCTGGAGATGGTGTTGAAGGCAAAGTTGATACAGCAATTAAGCACCCACCAGCTGTTCGGTCTGGAATCTACACAGTTACAGCCCTGATTGAAGCTAAAACTGCACAGTTGGTTGTCATTGCCCATGATGTAGATCTTATTGAGATTGTACTTTTCTGCACTATGCCGTAAAATAGGAGTCTCGTATTGTATTGTTGGTTGTCATTGCCCATGATGTAGATCCTATTCAGATTGTACTTTTCTGCACTATGCCGTAAAATGGGATTATCGTATTGTATTGTAAGTTTTCATTGCCCATGATGTAGATCCTATTGAGATTGTACTTTTTATTCCTGCACTGCTGTAAAATAAGAGTCCCATATTATATCGTCAAAGGCAAGGGTTGTCTAAGACAGGTTGTTCACAGAAAGACCGTCACTTACTCGGTTTTTACCCAAGTTCATCCTGAGGATAGACCTAGTCTGAACAAGCTTATTGAAGCTTCTAAAACTAACTTCATTGACAGGTTTGATGAGCACCGAAGACACTGGGGTGATGGTGTTATGGGTTCAAAGTCTCAAGCACGTTCTGCCAAGCTGGAGAAAGAGAAGGCCAGGGAGTTGGTTAGATTGAAACATTTCAAGCTTGATAAAGTGTACGAGCTGACCCGCGACGTAGCATACGCCTCTATCTAGTTGTTTTATTTTCTACTTATCAATAATTCATAATTTGTGAATTTGACACTACCCCACCGCCTGCCTCCCCCACCCCACCCCGCCCAGTGAAAGCAGCCGTTTACAGACGACAATGAAAATATCAAACTGAAAATATCAAGCAGAACTGATTATCTCCCCTTAGTTTCAAATCTTTTAAAAGCTAAATTTTCTGCCCCTAATAGCCGTTGAAGAAGTAATTGAGAAGTTGCCTTCTCTCTTTATCTCTCTCGTATACGGGTACTGTCGCCTCAAGACATCCCTCTTCAGCTGGGCAGACTGGAAAAAAGGGAAAGAATCGAGTATTTCTGCCACTCACTTTTGCACACGATACACCCATGCCGAGCTTGATCTTTAATATATCGCATCACGTGGTTTGGACATGAGAGGCAGTTTGGTCAGGGGACAACCCACGGTCTCAAGACTAGGATCCGAACTCGCGACTATCGGGCTATTAACGCGCGGTCTACCTAAGGCAGGGGTTCCCAACCCTGTGCCCGCGGGCGCCATGGCGCCCACTGCACGATTCTTATATACCCGCCTCTCACTATTCGACAGAGACAGAATTTTTTTTTTCATAAACAATATTTTAAAATATGATTTTTTTTTTATTCATTTCTTAGAGTTTTAATTTTTAATACGCTCCTAATTATGAAGCTCTGGCCAATGAAATGCAATGCCAAAGATCACATTGACCTTATTATATTTTGTAATTATATGCTTTCTTTGTATTTATGTGTTTTGTTTAATTTCTTTACGTTTTGTAAATACATTTCTCTGTGTGTATGCAGTTTGAAAAAAAAAAGCCAAATAATTTTATTATTTTGAAACATTTTTGTTTATTATTTATTAAAACATTATGACTATAAGAAAATAAGAAAATAAATTATGGGAAAATGACAAGTTATGGAAGGAGTTTGTCGATTTAAAATAGGTGGTGCCCGCCACCCTACCGATATTTTAGAATGTACTCTAGAGTAAAAAAAAAAAAAGGTTGGGAACCCCTGACCTAAGGGATCACTTTAAAGAGTTCAAGAAAGAAGAAAAAGAAAAAAAATCATACTAATGTGAATTTTGAGAGCGTTACTCAAAAAGAGTAAAACGATTTCACACTTAGCAAGAGATATAGAACTTGTAAGTTTATCGTTCTTTCTCGCGTTAATTCGTGTCTGGTTAGCCAGGGAGAGATAAAAGTTTTCGAACTAAATCAATTGTTGTGAACGGGGTTTCCCATTGATAACAAAAAACATGGCGGCTATTTGTTAGTAGGTCCCGCTTCAAGATTTCAAAATCATCAAACGTTCCAGAAATGCAACAACTGTAAAAACTTCCAACGCTGTTTTGTTCATATGGATGGGAACAACAAACACATGTGTATGCATTTTTGAATATAAAAGTTTTGTGGCGGTAAGTATATTGATTTTATTTCTTTTGTTGATAGTTTGTCCAAGGCTAGGGGACATTACTCTGACTCTACTCAGTCTTTGCTACGAGACAAGATTCCCAGACCTAGACTAGATTCTAGAATCTACCTACTAAGATCTACATTGCTTTAATCTAGTTCTAAGAGTATAAGTTCATGAATTAGAATATATTAGATCTAGATCTAGTATTTTAGTGATCTAGATTAAATATTTAAAATATTAAGAAAAGGATGACGGTAAAAACTAAAACAACAGGAAAATGAGGATGACTTCCTTCCAGTCTCACTCAGCCTACGACTTACTTATTAATCGAATCTAGATTCTAGATCTAGATAATATATATTAGTTATTAGAAGTAGCTTGTAGATAGATGGCTAGATAGATAGTATTACTAGATCTAGATAGAGATAGTAGAATAGAATTAGATCTAGATTCTAGTTGCAGATGGTAGTATGGTAGGCCCTAGATCTAAAATCTAGAATTAGATCTAGATCTAGAGAATCTAGTAGATTCTAGATCTAAATCTAGATAGATCTAGATTAGATCTAGTTTAGGTAAAACCTACCCTAGTTAAGTTTAGTAAGAGCTAGTAATGCATAGTAAGGCTAACCTGTTTTTAATTTTAAATTAATTTTTTTATATCTAGAATCTAGACTAGATCTACTCTAGCTATTTACTAGATCTAGATCTAGATCAGTAGCCAGTAGAGTGATTAGAGTAGTAGTAGAGTGTAGTGTAGAGTACTGTAGACTATTGTAGAGTGTAGGTACTAATAACTAGACTGAAACTAAATTAGACTAGAATCTAGGTCTAGATACATTTAGGGCTTACAGACTTATCAGACTATAGTGTTGCAATGAGTAGATCTAGATCTAGTAATATATAGATTAAATTTAGTTTGAAATTGTTACAGTAGTGCTACTACTTTTCTAAGTAGTAAGTAGTGTAGACTACTAGAAGAGCAAGATGATAGATCTCCATCAAGCTACAATAGAGTTTAGTTAGTAGTTAGTTAGTCATAGTAATAGTACCAAAAGCAGTGTAAGTAGCACAGTAAAAAAAAAGTATTACTAGGCCATCTATTATTGTATTAGGCCCTTTTATTTTTAGCAAGTTAAAGTTTGGTTAAGTACTAGTCTTCTAGCAAGTTGCCTAGTAGTAAACTTATAAACTAGATCATGTGTATTAGTACTTTTAGACTTGTAGGCTAGTCTTGTTAGTCTAGACCAGGGACTATAAAATCTACAATTGATAACTTTCGGCCTTTTAGTATAAGCCTAATTATTAATGAATTACAGGGTACAAAAATTAATAAATTGGTCAGAGTCAATATGGTTACAGTTAGCTGTTAATAGAATTAAGTTTTAGATCTATTGACTACAATTTTTAGTTACAAGTAATGAAAATGAAACTAATAGTTTTGTAATAGTTAAGATATGGTTAACTGTAAACCAGATATTTTAGTTTTTAAGACAAGCTAAGTAGATAGAAAACTGAACCTTTACAATAAATTAAACCTTTTATAAATATATATATATATATATATATATATATATATATATATATATATATTAATATCTCATATTAGTTAAATAATTATTTTAATATAATATATGGATAAACTTAATAATTTATTATATTTAAATTCCCTAGGTACTTGGCAAGCAATTTTCTCACACTTTACTGTGGCTATTGGTGCTGATCTTGAACTAAAGGTGAGCTGAATTTTTTTTTTATAATAAGCCATTTTTCAGCTTAAGCCCAAGTTTGAAATCGATTCAGTGTTCTAATTCTTAAAGAATATGTTGCTACTAAGATTATATACTGTAAGTATTAATATGTATGGCTTGATAGTGGGACTGTCAGACAGTAGCTTTCACATTTCTATCCTAAAAGATAAGAGTTCAGATCCCTGGTTTTAGTCCTGGTATGATGTCCTAAGTCTCATGAGTACCAGCTCTCATGAGTACCTGGCTCAAGATAGGGAAATTAAAGGTGGCTGGGTATATACCTCTGAACACTCTAATTTTACATGCAAATGTCACAGAAACAGGTGAATTTTAATTCAACTGCTATATTGGCTGTCTGTTTTAATCAATGATTAATTTTTTCATATTACAGAAAGTTGTTAAAAATATTATTTATTTAATTTCTAGGTAAATGGAACAGCATGGATGTGGATTTTTAGACACAAGGAAGCTGAATTTAACTTTTAATGAAGAATTTAAATGATGATTGTCCATGAAAAGAAATATTAATCATATACATTGTAATGCTGTATTGATGCATCTTCTGTTTTAAGTAATTAAAAAACCATCCATTTATGAAATTATTTTCATTTTTTTTTTTCAATTTTAAAACTGTAGTTCTGTTTTGTTATTTGAAAACAATGATGAAAGTATACTGAACTGCCATTGAGATATTAATATAAATGCTATTGTTTATAGTTTAATTCTTTCAGAAGCAACTATATTGACATCAAAACTGAATCTTTATTGTACACTAAGTATAAAAGCTTACCCGCAAACCAGTCCATGTCAACAATTTATTGACATTCAAACATTAAATTTTTTTAAAGGTGATTTTTCTTAAATAAAACAGACTACTTTCATATGGGATAAGAAACATTTAATTTTGAAATTGATTGGTTTATTAAATTTTAATGGAGCTGAAACTAAAACACTGGGTACAAATTTATTATTACTTTGTTTCTCAGAAAATTGCAAATTTTGAACATAAGAACTGTGGGAAGTAGGCAATGATGTTAAGATATCTCTTGAAACTTGAAGAAATTGTGGAAGGTTTAGAGATAGAAAACAACATTTCAGAAGATGATGTTTGAAATAATGGTAAAATATCTTTAGCAATTGTTACTGAATAAATATTTTCATTAGACAAATCACATTTAGATATAGAAGAATAAGGTATGTCTTCAGATTTTCTTATCAGCGAAGATCCTGGGTGATTCTCTTTGTTACCATCGGTCAAACGACAAGCCAATTCTGGAAAATTCATTGGGTTCTTTGCCTGGGCAGCTAAATATATTTAAATTAAGTTCATGCAAGGCTTTAGAAACATCAATTGGATAAAACTCTATAATTTCATTAATTTTTTATTAATATCAGCTCCAAAGGAATAATATAAACAAGTTACACATCATCAATAAATCAAATTTGCAGATATTTCCATTTCACCAAACTTTCTCTAAGTCATAATATATATTTTAAATTCATGGCATTTTGTTAGGCTAGATATCTTGACTTTTATTTACCACAATAATCTGATTATATAAATTAGGATTACCCAGCTATCATACATTCTTCTTTTTACTGCCCTCCTTTATGAGGGGGAGGTAAAAATCATCATAAAATGTGTGATGCAATTTACAGATGAACCCTCTCTCTCTCTACCCCTCCCCCTATATATATATATATATATGTATATCTACATAATCTCTAAAATCATGTTGGTACCTCTACCTGTTTGAATGTTAGGCCCCTTTCCTTCAACTGTTTCTGTGTGGATCTTCTCCATGGGGGTCATCTATAAATGACGTCACGCATTTTTTTGACGATTTTTACCTCCCCCCCCCTCCCCCTACACATCATCACAAAAAGCCAGACCCCCACCCCCTAAAATGACGTCACACAGTACTAGATTCTAGATCTAAATTACTACAGTTGCCTACACTCTAGATTTAGTTCTTAAGTTCTACAACAAGACTACACTAAACTTCGCTAGATCTAGAATAATCTAGATTCTATATATAAATTGATATTGAACATATTCTAGTCTACCTGTCTTAAAGTAAATAGCCTATTTAGTAATTTAGTAATTAATTCCACTCAACTACACTGCAAAATAAAAGAAACTAGATCTAGAATCTAGATCTCTAGACTACTCTTTAGTCTATAAATTAAAAATAAATCCTGTATGTCGTATGTTACTGTCTAAGTCGGAATTTTCAAGAGGGTTTTTTTTAAGTCATAGATCTAGATATAGAATTCTAGATCTAGAAATCTAGACTCTAGATCTAGGCTATATATTTATTTATTAATTAAATTAGGCTTGATTTCAGATTTACGATCGAAATCTTTTAGGCCTATAAATATCATATTTTATATAGATTATAGATGTATTATTATTATACAGGTTGTATTCTAGATCTATCTAGATCTATATAAAATATAATATATTTGTGTGTGTGTGTGTTATTTTAAACTTAATTTACTTAAAACAACTTATTGTCGGAGTTTTTTTTATTCCAAAAACGAAAGTAGATTTCATAACTTAAAAAAAAATAAATAAAAAATATTCACATTTGGTTTGAAAAAACAAAAAAACGCCAGCTGGCAACTACCGGAGCGAGAACTTGGTAAGCTACTTTAACAACTTACAAGCCCAATATATATTTAAAGAGTGAGCGATAAGATAGTGTTCTGTTCAATTTTGAACATTTGTAATGAAAGCCCAGAAGCCGAACTCACGACTTTCTGGATAACTAGCGTAAAGTCTACCGCTAGACCACGCCGTTCCCAGTAAGTGCAGCTGAATATTATTTTTATTAAGTTCTCTGAAAGAGATTTTTACGTCGTTGCTTATGCCTTAGACAAGGATTATATTACGGGTTCGCCAAAAGGCTAGATATATTTAGAAATATTTTTTAAAGAAAAAAGTCATACCAGCATATAGCTTTAGTAACGCTAAACCAAAAAAAAATTTTTTACTTTTTAGTGCATTTTTTTCTTTTTTTTTTTTTTTTTTTTTGTGATTTGTGAATATAATAAAAGATTTTTCCTTAATTTTTTTATGTGAGATTTTTTTTTCTACTTTTTAGTCATTTTTTTAGACTAAAACGACTGATGTTTGCGTTAAAATAAGCCCAGTAACTTGTAACTTGTGGTCTCTCAAACTGAGTTACCTGCCCCTAATTACCCCATGGTCGGCCAAATCAGTCAACCGTGAACGGAACAGAGTTCATTCAGCTTCGACGGTCCTCTGATCAAAAGACAGCTAGTATTTTTTTATCTCGTTATTTTTTTAGGAATTTTTAAATTAAATTTTAATGAATAATTATCAAACTAATTTGACAATAAATTCAATATTCATGTATTGTCATCAAAGCTACCATTGTGCCAAAATTTTAGCTCAGTCGGACAATGGGAAGGGGGTTAAATTAAATTTCCGAGATTTGCGATATCTACGATTGAAAATATAGTAATTTTACATTTTTAAATTAAGTTGTAATGAATTATTGTCAATCAAATTAGATTTAACATCCGATATTATTTTATTGTCACCCAATATCTATAACATTGCAAAATTTCAACTCAATCGGACAAATTGATTTCAAGATTTGCTGAACCACACACAAATATACTGGGTACACCAAGCAAATTGGGCTCACAATTGACTGAAGATTTGTATTCAACGATCGAGAGAAAGGATTGTACACCATCCGGTTTCAAACAGTTTAAATAAGAGCGCCATAAAACCAAAGAACGTATGAAAGTGACTTTTGAAGTAGGATATAAAGATGATAAATATCATTAGGAGTTGGAAGAAACTAACATAGATAACAGACTTGCAAAATCAAGACAGACAAAAAGATAATGTTAGATACTATTTTCTCATTCCTAAGCTATTCGCCATGTTAGAAACTATTTGCACGTCCTAACCTACCCACCGTGATAATATTTACACATACCTAAGCTATTCGCCGTGTTACATTCTAAATATACATCATTAAGCTACTCACCATGTTAGATACTACTTGCACATTCCTAAGCTATTCGTCGTATTACTATTTGCACGTTCCTCGGCTATTAGACGTAGTACCTACTACTTGCACATCCCTAAGCTACTCGCCGTAATACTATTTTCACACAACTTAACTATACTCCATGTAACATACTATTTGCAAATCTCTAAACTACTTATCTTATTTTGGAAAGTCTACGGCTTAGAATGCGGTTGTTCTAAAGTTGAAGTTAAAGAAAAAATCTACAGTTATGAGTATCTTAACTTAGCGGGAAGATCTATTATATGAAAATCAATCGTGAAAAAAAAATGTAATTCAGGGATGTTCTGTAATGTGAGAATCTATACTGCAAAAAAGTTCAGTCTAAAGTTGATACGACTTTATTTGAGATAATTGGAATTCAAATTGTTAACATGACCACATTTGTTCTTAAATCTATGATACACACAATAATTTAGTTAACATACATATAAAAGTTATATGTTCAAAATTTGTTTTTATTGTTTTAAACTTGGTGTTAGCTACATGTGTAAAAGTCCCGCTTGTCTGTTTCTAGCAGACGATTCGTCATGCTGGGTTATGTCTAGCAGACAATGTTGACGAACGACTTCACCTGCGGCTCATGTCTCACCACATGCGTGCAGTTCATGTTGCCAGATATCAAGTTCTGGGCAAGTCGACAGGCCACACCATCGCTCCGGCAAAACCACCTCAACTGCAGCATAAGAAAATCCACAATATCCTCAAGCCCACTGCTCATAGACATGCAGTTGATGAACTTCGCGGACGTCACAGCGAAGCCGAAGTTCTGGAAGAGATTAGCGAGACCAGCATTGCTGCATGATTTGAGGGCGACGATCAAGGCAGAAGTGGCTGTCGGCGAGCCGGGGAAGTCCACCAGCCCCCCGTTGGTGGTGGCGTGGTAGGTGAGCGCGAGGCGGGGGCTGCGGATGGGGGAGCGGTTGGTGATGGTGCTGATGGTTCTGGTGCCGTTGTCCAAGCACAGGGGTTCAGTTCCGTTGGTCCAGTTGTTAAACCAGGGTTCGTTCGCTTCCTCGACCTCGATAAAAATACCTGTTTGAATGGAAAAAAATGTTTGTTGTCATTAATAAATACCTAGAATATTTATATTAAGACATACGACCTCGATAAAATATCCTGTTTGGATGAAAAAAAAAACAAATAGTGATTGTGGTCGTTACTGAATACCAAGAAAGAGTGAAAATCTGGAACTTTATAAAAGACTCTACAAAAAAAGTTTACAAAGAAAGAAAGCGAGGGCTAAGTTATCTAGAAGGAAATAATGCGAAACCACGGCGGAGTGCGGGTGGTGTATAACTAAAACTACAGAGCAGAACGACCTGAATAGATAGTGTCGAGACAGATCTACTGCTGTTCGGACATTACAAAAAAGACAACAGACATTACAAAGAAGACAGAAGACATTACAAAGACGACAGAAGACATTATAAAGAAGACATAAGACATTAGAAAAATGACAGCAGACATTACAACCAGAATATATTACAAAGAAGACAGCAGGCATTACAAAGAAGACAACAGACATTTCAAAGACAGACGACATTACAAAGAAGACAGCAAACATTAAAAAGAAGACATCAGACATTACAAAGAAGACATCAGATGCTACAAAGAAGACAGCAGACATAACAAAAAAGACAGCAAACATTACAAAGAAGACAGTAGACTTTACAAAGAAGACAGAAGACATTAGAAAGTAGACATTACAAAGAAGACAGAAAACATTAGAAAGTAGACATTACAAAGAAGACAGAAGACACTAGAAAGTAGACATTACAAAGAAGACAGAAAACATTAGAAAGTAGACATTACAAAGAAGACAGAAGACACTAGAAAGTAGACATTACAAAGAAGACAGAAAACATTAGAAAGTAGACATTACAAAGAAGACAGAAAACATTAGAAAGTAGACATTACAAAGAAGACAGCTTACATTACAAAGAAGACAACAGACATTAGAAAGAAGACAGCAGACTTGACAAAGAAGACAGCAGACAGCACGATCTACAACACCTTGGGCACCAGACAAAGAAGACAACAGACAGCACGCACCTGGATGAGTACTTTTCTCATGGTCGTCGAACGCCCTAATGCCAAACTTGATCCCACACGGCGCGGATGACACCAGCAGAATCTTCGAGTCGTACCGGAAGTAGTCGACGGTACAGGACAAAGGGTTGACCAGCTTCTTCAGCACCAGAGGCGTGATGCTGCTGAACTTGACGTAAGGCTTAAACACCCCTTTCTTTTTGGCTTCAATGTTCCAGATATGTGCACCTACAGGCATTTTGTTTTATCATAGCGTACATTAATTGACATGATAATGACTTAACATTTCCACATTATAATTATTTTTTTCAAATGTAGGCCTCTACTTAGAAAATGTAATTAAAAATTGTTATTTTGAGATATTCGTCTAAATATCCAATTGAAATATTTAACCTACAGCATGCCGTTCAGTTAGATAAATTAGTATAAAATAATTCATTTGCTTCCCCCCCCCTATTCACCCGAAAATTTCTAGTAACCATCCCCCCCCCCTTTTCGCGGTAAAAAAAAGTCTGAAAGAAATTCTGGCAGTGGGTCATACTATGGTGTCGTCTATAAATGACGTCACACTCGTAGGGGGAGGGGGTCTGTAATTTTTGACGATGTGTTGTGAGGGGAAGGGGAGGGGGGTTCAGATGATGCGACGTCACACTTTTGCTTTATAAAATAAACCGGGAGTGATCTCCCCTAAACTTTCTAGAATATTCTTATATAAAATAACAGGGGATGGGAACTCGGGCTATAGACATGATTTTTAATCCATTTTAAATACTTAAAGTTTTAAAAATAGAATAAAATCTCGTAGACAAATTAATTGCACACCAAGTGAACGCCAAATAAAAAAGCGCATAATAGTGCGCAATATTATTAGTACTTTTAAAATTTACATTAGTTTTTTGAGAAATCGGAAGTAGCGTAAATTACTACTTCCGGTCAACGGAAATTACTCAAAATGTTACAGAAGGTAGAGAATTAGATCTTTTACTTACATGTGAAATTTCATTTATCTATCTGAAATAGTACTCAAGTTATAGGCTTTTGAAAAATTCGAAGTAGGAAAAGTACCACTTCCGGTTATCGGAAATCGCTCAAAAGTTGATAGGGATCTACGATTTTGATAAAATACTTATATATGAAATTTCATCAACATAACTGTAACGGTACTCAAGTTATCGTGTTTACACACGGACAGACAGACACACAGACACACAGACACACAGACATACGGACAAGATTGCAAAATTATGTTTTTCCGTATCAGTGAGGTGTAAAACGTCGAGATTTGTAAAAATGTCGATTTTTTTTTGCACGATTACAAGACTTTCTCTATACTTCGTATATACGAGAAAGTAAAAAAGCAATGTTAGAAAACGAGTTATAATCGTTATTTTGCATTCTAGAAAACGGTTTTATTAAATTGTAATAGCAATCGATCAAAATACTCTATGTTGACATAGTTTAGACAAGATTTTGGAAAAATATCGATGTTTTAAGAAAAATTCAACAGCAATTTTGAGGGGGGGGGGGGGTTGTAGGCTGAGGGGGGGGGGGGGGGGGGCTGGCTTCTATGACGACGTGTGACCAAGGGGAGGGGGGAGGTAAAAATCGTCCAAAAAAGCGTGACGTCATTTATGGATGAACCCTAGTCATATTATTATAACATTTTCAAAAAATTATAAGCTTAAGTCTAGACTTGCTATCCAAAGAATCAGCGCGTGACATGATTATACTGAGCACTAAATAGAATGACGTTACATCCGGCCTACCTACCGTTGACTACGCTGGCGAAGATTCTGTGTTCGATGACAATTTCATCGTCATCGACCGCGCAGATGAGCTCAAACTAAGATGACATAAACATAAAGTTAATAATGTTAGGTTTTTCTACAAAACAAATAAAATAAAATCCTATAATGATTAGTACATTATTTTCATATTTTTTAAACGACAATGTTTACTACTCCACTTCATTTAACACCCTTTATATGCCTTTAAAGTACAAGTAATTTTAGTGAGTCTATTACACATTTAAATTTTTTTTAAAAGGAGGGAGTTTCATATACGCCACGTGAGATTATATGCTAAAAATTATAAATAGCAATGGCGGGAAGAGGGGGGGGAGAGGTATTAAATGCTATTTATTTTGAACGCAGGAAAAATTAGGTACTTTACTTTTGATCATTATGTGCACATTTATCAACGATCAGGTTTCTAAAAATTCACGTTTTTTTTTTTTTTTTAAATCTTCCGGTGTGTAGGTCCTATTTAAAGTCTAATTTACATAATCCTGTACAAAAATCTGTATAACAATGAGACGGCATCCCATTATAAACATTATTACGCTAGACTAAAATCAACTAATACCTAGTAACGTTTGACTACTAAAGCTTTGGAAACATCAGTTAGTTGCAAGCTTTTAATTAAAATTGTACACTTAAATCTCGTATTTGATAAATTACTTGTCTATCTTTGATTAAAAAAATGTACGCTCCTCGTTGTATTATTTGCAGATGTTTAATTTAACATTTGAAACCTTATTTTTAAAGCTATTTTACGTTAATTGAAAAAAAAAATCATCCCGAATTATATCTAAATTACAGTCGGCTGGTTGATAAAAATATACCCCAAATTCTATTTGCATTACTTGTAGACCGTTGATGAAAGCCATACAACAAACTCTCTATATTACCTGTAGCCCGTTGATAAAAACTTTGCCCCAAACTCTCTTTATTACCTGTAGACCGTTGATGAAAGCCATACAACACACTCTCTATATTACCTGTAGACCGTTGATAAAAACTTTGCCCTTGACTCTCTACATTACCTGTAGACCGTTGATAAAACCCATCCAACAAACTCTCTACATTACCTGTAGACCGTTGATAAAACCCATCCAACAAACTCTCTACATTACCTGTAGACCGTTGATAAAACCCATCCAACAAACTCTCTACATTACCTGTAGACCGTTGATGAAACCCATCCAACAAACTCTCTACATTACCTGTAGACCGTTGATAAAACCCATCCAACAAACTCTCTACATTACCTGTAGACCGTTGATAAAAACTTTGCCCCAAACTCTCTATATTACCTGTAGACCGTTGATGAAAACTTTGCCCCAAACTCTCTATATTACCTGTAGACCGTTGATGAAAACTTTGCCCCAAACTCTCTATATTACCTGTAGAACGTTGATGAAAGCCATACTACAAACTCTCTATATTACCTGTAGAACGTTGATGAAAGCCATACTACAAACTCTCTATATTACCTGTAGAACGTTGATGAAAGCCATACTACAAACTCTCTATATTACCTGTAGACCGTTGATAAAAACTTTGCCCTTGACTCTCTACATTACCTGTAGACCGTTGATAAAAACTTTGCCCTTGACTCTCTACATTACCTGTAGACCGTTGATAAAACCCATCCAACAAACTCTCTACATTACCTGTAGACCGTTGATGAAAGCCTTACAACAAACTCTCTACATTACCTGTAGACCGTTGATAAAAACTTTGCCCTTGACTCTCTACATTACCTGTAGACCGTTGATAAAACCCATCCAACAAACTCTCTACATTACCTGTAGACCGTTGATAAAACCCATCCAACAAACTCTCTACATTACCTGTAGAACGTTGATGAAAGCCATACAACAAACTCTCTATATTACCTGTAGACCGTTGATGAAAGCCATACAACAAACTCTCTATATTACCTGTAGACCGTTGATGAAAGCCATACAACAAACTCTCTACATTACCTGTAGACCGTTGATAAAACCCATCCAACAAACTCTCTACATTACCTGTAGAACGTTGATGAAAGCCATACAACAAACTCTCTATATTACCTGTAGACCGTTGATGAAAGCCATACAACAAACTCTCTATATTACCTGTAGACCGTTGATGAAAGCCATACAACAAACTCTCTACATTACCTGTAGACCGTTGATGAAAGCCATACAACAAACTCTCTATATTACCTGTAGACCGTTGATGAAAGCCATACAACAAACTCTCTATATTACCTGTAGACCGTTGATGAAAGCCATACAACAAACTCTCTACATTACCTGTAGACCGTTGATGAAAACTTTGCCCTTGACCCTTTGCGGCTGTGCCCAGAGGGTCAGGTGACACGTGCCGCCATCTTCCTCCTCCAGATTTTTGGTGTTGACTTCTGCAAACTTGGTGGAGCCCAGCAGATCAAGGACCCGTCGTTCCCCGATAAACGTCAGCAGGGATGGGTCATTCATGAGCCTGGGGACAATCAGAGATTTATTTATTTCAGCTGGGCTTTAAATTAAATCCCTAGAAAACTTAAACTTAGATTTTAAAGTAAAAAATTAATAGTTTATTTTATCTAAATTTTATCTAAATCTTTTTCACAAGTTCTAATACGTGATCAAGTCAGTAAACGTTCCTGAGTCCACCCAGTTCTGATGGGTACATAACCCCTGTTAAGGATACAAAGGAAGCTAGATATATTGTTGACCACGTTATTCATTTAAACAGATGAACTCTACTTCATCTTCCCCGTGTATGTTAGACACAGACAAGAAAAGATGATACCTAGATATTAAAATATTTTAAATAGCTAGATAATTTAAAACTTTGAGCTTTGTATATCTTAAGGCAGGAGACAGTCGCTTGGTATAGAACCTGTTTAGACACTTGTTTAGACACTGGTTTAGACACTTGTTTAGACACCTGTTTAGACACTTGTTTAGACACTTGTTTAGACACTTGTTTAGACACTTGTTTAGACACTTGTTTAGACACTTGTTTAGACACTTGTTTAGACACTTGTTTAGGCACTTGTTTAGACACTTGTTTAGACACTTGTTTAGACACTTGTTTAGACACTTGTTTAGACACTTGTTTAGACACTTGTTTAGACTTGTTTAGACTTGTTTAGACACTTATTTAGACACTTATTTAGACACTTGTTTAGACACTTGTTTAGACACTTGCTTAGACACCTGTTTAGACACTTGTTTAGACACTTGTTTAGACACTTGTTTAGACACTTGTTTAGACACTTGTTTAGACGCTTGTTTAGACACTTGTTTAAACACTTGTTTAGACGCTTGTTTAGACACTTGTTTAGACACTTGTTTAGACACTTGTTTAGACGCTTGTTTAGACACTTGTTTAGACGCTTGTTTAGACACTTGTTTAGACACTTGTTTAGACACTTGTTTAGACACCTGTTTAGACACTTGTTTAGACACTTGTTTAGACACTTGTTTAGACACTTGTTTAGACACTTGTTTAGACGCTTGTTTAGACACTTGTTTAAACACTTGTTTAGACGCTTGTTTAGACACTTGTTAAGACACTTGTTTAGACACTTGTTTAGACGCTTGTTTAGACACTTGTTTAGACGCTTGTTTAGACACTTGTTTAGACACTTGTTTAGACGCTTGTTTAGACGCTTGTTTAGACACTTGTTTAGACACTTGTTTAGACACTTGTTAAGACATGTTTAGACACTTGTTTAGACACTTGTTTAGACACTTGTTTAGACACTTGTTTAGACGCTTGTTTAGACACTTGTTTAGACACGTGTTTAGACACTTGTTTAGACACTTGTTTAGACGCTTGTTTAGACACTTGTTTAAACACTTGTTTAGACGCTTGTTTAGACACTTGTTTAGACACTTGTTCAGACACTTGTTTAGACACTTGTTTAGACACTTGTTTAGACACTTGTTTAGACACTTGTTTAGACACTTGTTTAGACACTTGTTTAGACTTTTTTAGACACTTATTTAGACACTTATTTAGACACTTGTTTAAACACTTGTTTAGACACTTGTTTAGACACTTGTTTAGACACTTGTTTAGACACTTGTTTAGACACTTGTTTAGACACTTGTTTGGACACTTGTTTGGACACTTGTTTAGACACTTGTTTAGACACTTGTTTAGACACTTGTTTAGACACTTGTTTAGACACTTGTTTAGACACTTGTTTAGACACTTGTTTAGACACTTGTTTATTGACGAATACTGATGTTACTCACGAGCAGTAGTGGTTGCTGCTATTGTGGCAGATCTATTATACTCACGAGCAGTAGTGGTTGCTGCTGTTGTGGCACATCTATTATACTAACGAGCAGTAGTGGTTGCTGCTGTTGTGCCAGATTTATTATACTAACGAGCAGTAGTGGTTGCTGCTGTTGTGGCAGATTTATTATACTAACGAGCAGTAGTGGTTGCTGCTGTTGTGGCACATCTATTATACTAACGAGCAGTAGTGGTTGCTGCTGTTGTGCCAGATTTATTATACTAACGAGCAGTAGTGGTTGCTGCTGTTGTGGCAGATTTATTATACTCACGAGCAGTAGTGGTTGCTGCTGTTGTGGCAGATTTATTATACTCACGAGCAGTAGTGGTTGCTGCTGTTGTGCCAGATTTATTATACTCACGAGCAGTAGTGGTTGCTGCTGTTGTGCCAGATTTATTATACTCACGAGCAGTAGTGGTTGCTGCTGTTGTGCCAGATCTATTATACTCACGAGCAGTAGTGGTTGCTGCTGTTGTGCCAGATCTATTATACTCACGAGCAGTAGTGGTTGCTGCTGTTGTGCCAGATCTATTATACTCACGAGCAGTAGTGGTTGCTACTATTGTGGCAGTAGAACTCCGGGTCTCCGATAAAGCCCGGCATGCACGAGCACGTTCTGTTCATGCAGTTCGAGTTGGGCGCACAGCGTGAGCAGAATTTGTGCCCGTGCTTGTCCATGTAGTCGTGCCCGTTGTCCCATGGCCCCCCACCCCTAGCGGCGTCGCCTGGTTCCATTTCATCTGGTCCCATTGCCTGGGAGAAAAAAATCTGAAACGTTTGCGACATGCACGCTTGTGGCAAGGGTAGGTTGTTGGTATAACTCCTTTTACAAGAAGGGTACAAATGGAGGGGAGTATACGACTGCAAACCCGAAAGACTCGAGTTCTTCTTCTACTTCTCTTCTTCGTTCTTAGTTATTAGTGTTTAAAGGGGTCGAGATTTATCTGCTAGTGGGGGTTGAACTCGAGACTGTTCGAATTTATCAACCATGAGCTTTTTGCCGACTCGACCTCGCCTCCAACACAATTAAGCGTTACGTGTCAACTGGATATGCACCATTGAGGCCATTGACTCCGATTTCAGCCTGCTTTTCTTTTTGGATTTGCTTCCATAGCCTTTGTCCAACCAAGAAAAAACTACAAGGCAGCAGTTGTTTAATTTTGGAGTTGTCTCTCCTAGAAGAGTGGCTGACCCCAGCTAACGAGCCTTATCTGCCCGAGGGTTCGAACTCGAGACTTTTCGGTTTAGCAACCATGAGCTTTACCGACTCGACCACGCCGACCCCTGGCTCGAGTTCGAATCCGGGCTCTATTACGTAACGAGTCCCTGAGTCCACCCAGCCCTGGTGTGTACATAACTCACGTAAGGGAAAGTAAAGGTGGCTGGGTATATTGCTGAAACAGAAACAGGTGAACTCTACTTCACTTGCACAATGGCTAGTCAGGTTCGAAAAGATACTTTACTTTTACTTTTAGGGAAAAAGAGGGCAATCCTTATTGGTACTACCCCCCGTTTTGCTAAACCTTACCGATAGAAAATCACGGAAACACGTTGAAACTATTTTAGAACATGAAGCTTATGTACTGACTACAAAAAGTTGAATCGAACGTGAAATAATTGTGTTTTCTAACCGTTGGGTGTAAAGTTTGGACCGTCTTTCTAACTGCTAAACTGCAGGGGATATAACTATCCCGCTTATAAGTTCTACGGCGCTGACAATAATAATCTACTTCGTTAATAAATACGTTTTTTTAGAGAAATTTTACTCATTAATAACGAGTAGCAGAAATCTATAAACATATTTAAAAAATATTAGGCATATATGTATATATATATATATATATATATATATATATATATATATATATATATATATATATATATATATAAAATTCTCTTCTGGGAGTTTCTAGAAAACAGGCTGTAAGCGCGCTCCCTACCACCCCACCCCTACATGGTCTGGTGAGCTGTGGTTCACGCTAAATGTTTACATTCGTAGAGTCGGGTTTAGTGACGGCTATTAGGGGCAGATAATTTAGTTTGAAACTATTTTGAACTTAGAGGAGGTAACTAAGAGGAGGCTGCTTTCACGGGGGGGGGGGTGTAGGGTAGGGGTTGGGGTAAAGGAGAGTGGGGGTAGGGGTTGGGGGAAAGGAGGGTGGGGGTAGTATCATTCTTAACGACCTACTGATAGTGTTTTAAAGCAAATATTTTCAGTAGCAGCATTGGTACTGTCGAATTTACAAATTATGAATCACTGAAAAGTAGAAAATAAAACAACTAAATAGCGGCATATGATATGCCGCGGGTCGGCTCGCATATATACAATAAAACAACATTACTGTCGCGAATTATTTATTGAAAGCTTCTATCGCCAACAAGGTTTTGAAAAGATATCTAAATTAACTAACGCAGATAAATTAACTGTTGAAGAAAAATATGTTGTGCTGCATTTGACAAATTACAATTAATTATTGCTTTTCTATGTCCATTATCGGGCTGACCTTTAATGGGTGTAACATTGCGTAAAGTAAAAGCGAGCTAATGCAAATGCCAGAAATACATTTGCTGTTATTGTACTCTAATGAATTCAGAGGCGTAGCGAGGGGGGGCGGGGGGACATATGTCCGCGGGCGCCGACCTGAGGGGGGCGCCAAATTGAAAGTTTGAGGGGGGGGGGGGTGCAAATGAAAAGTTCGAGGGGGGTGCAAATCGAAAGTTTGAGGGGGAGGTGCAAATCGAAAGTTTGTCCCCGGGCGCCGGGAAGGGTCGCTACGCCTCTGAATTGATTCGTATGGTTTAAGTATGGATATGCTCAGTTTATTTCTATTTTTTACAATTTAATATCTATACCTTTACTATGGTTGGCACACGAAAGTTATCATTGAACAGCATTAAAAGGGGTTAAAAACAATTTTGATTGTCATGAAAAAAAACGAAAAAACCTCCGCCATTTTAAAAACACTAAATCTTTTTTATGTATGCACTTATAGCAATCAAATTTGAACTGCTTATATTTCATAATATATTAAAGCTTTTGTCACGACAATTTGTTTGAAAGAGCTACTGATAAGAATTATACATGGTCTGAAAAATCGAACCTCTTTGTGTATGCAAAGTTTTCAAAATTTGCATATTAATTAAAATAAATCAACTATTTAAAAAAAAAAACATGTATTATCAAATAAAGAAACTAAATTTAATAATTTAGCTACAATTTAAAAAAAAAATTCTTCCTAAGTAGCCTATTAAATAAAGACAACAAAGTTTAAATTATTAAACACGCTTATACAGTAAAACGAGTACGAAGAACTTTTAAGAACGGAACAAGAAAAACAAAAAGTAAAAACCAAAAACGAAATAAACTAAAATTTACCTGAACTGTGGACAAAGAAATCAACAAGACAATCAGGAGACCTAACTGGCGACCCATCCTAATCTGGAAGTATCAAAGGCAAAGATTGTTTACTTAATGTAAGCAGTATCTGTTTACTGTGAGATCAATAAGGCGACAGTTTTATACAAAGTGTAAACGTGATGTGACGCTGAATTTTTTGACTAATTATACAACATGTTAACTAATTAGGGGGTTAGCGTCGTGAGTCATTTTTTTCTCTTTATCTCATAGCTTCTAAATGATTACTTAAATTTATGTTATATATATATATATATATATATATATATATATATATATATATATATATATATATATATATATATATATATCCCATATATATATATATACTATATAAATATCCCATATATATATATATATATATATATATATATATATATATATATATATATATATATATATATATATATATATATATATACCCCATATATATCCCATATATAGGCCTATCCCATCTATATATATCTCTTATATATAGGACTTTATATCACATATATATATATCCCATTATATATTACATAATTTATTAGGTATAATAAAATTCGGTTTTTTCTTTAGGTAATTCCAAATTAAAATAAAACATAAGTTATGGTAAAAATTAAAACATACGCAATAATACTCTTGTGTTTCACTCACTTAAAATTAAAATTTACGTTTCTTCCTAAGCCCCCACTAAAATATTAAAATAAACCAACTTCATATTTAAGTTTAAACCACTATTTAATTCACATACGTAAAAACACTACCATCTATGCTATATATTATAATAATATAATTAACATACGTAACAATACTTTCATCACTACTATAAATTATAATAATATAATTAGCATTCGTAATAATACTGCCATCTGTACTATAAGTTATAATAAAACTGGTTTATAAAATCTGCAATATATCTGACACAAATAATAAACAAGTCTAGAAATCACTGTAAAAATATATGTACATCTCTCTAATCCGGGCAATAATCCAGCCTCACCCGAATATAAAATTGAATTAAAATGATTTAATAAAAACGTGGAGAGCCATAAAAAACCATCCTGTTCGTATCCCTACTAACGAATACCATACCCACAAATATAAACGAACTTTTAAGCCACAAATTTAAATAAAACAATTCAAGTTTGAGTGAACTTTATTGCATCTTTTTTTTTTATAACACCTCTCAACCGTACCATCACGTATTACATTTCAAATCAAATCGTTACAAAAATCTGAACGAAATGCATGCATAAACACATTAAATATGTTCAGTGTTGGTCGGGGTTTTTTTTTCTCATCGGTGTTCGTATCGTTTATTTCAATGCCAATCAGTGCATCACGTGAGATGACACTTTTATAACCCAAATAAACGTCAAACTTGACTCCACGCCAAACTTTGGCTCAGGACGGTGTATTGATTCTTCAACATAGTGTAGTTGTATGTGGGGGAGGGGTTAATTTAAAGTATATTATGTACTTTAAACTTATTATTCTAGTAGCTAGTTTCATCTGGCGGGTAAGTTTCGAAATAAAATTAAATAAAATATTTCTACTAAAAGGTTTTTTAGATTTTATTTAATTTTTTTTTAATTTTTTTTTTATTTTTGCGCCCAAACTGCCAAAAAAATGTTGTGCTCTGTGAGTGTCGTTTAAAGCGAAAATTTTCCATTAAAAACATTAGTACTAAAATTAATGAAAGCCCTAAAATGTAAACGATAAACCAAACATTGGCTGTTTTTCTACAACTGTTCAATTTTGACTACTGTATAAATTATTCGAGGTTTAACATTTACGTTATTTTCTCTTGTAGCACCCTCATACTTTCAAAAGTTATGATCAATAAAAACATTTTGTTGCAGGGCTATATTAAAAGAAATGTAAAGCCTCTGGAGTTAAACAAATTAAGTTGCTGTTAAGTAAGACACGCAATGAAAAAGTCGAGTATCACTCTCAATTTTACCAGCAGCAAGAATCATTGGTACCCACTAGTCTTTTCCTTCATCTCTCAGTTCACTGCCTGGTTTGATGGTGGGGGAGGGGGGGGGGGGGACTTTGGTCAGAGGGTGACCTATATTCTCATTTATGATTACCAATTTGTGGATTTCGGGCTAGTAGGATACGCCTTTGGTAAAGCCTTCAAATGGGAATGGGTTGGGCACGTCTTGAGACGGAAGAGGATAAAATCTTGAGGAAAGCGTCAGACTGGAATCCCCCGCGGAAGGGAATATTAGCAGGCCAAGGACAGCCTGGAGAAGAACGGTAGTAAAAGCGTCAAAGGCTGTTGGTTTACGTGGGCGCTGAGAAAGAAATCTGCCCCATACGGAGTCCGATTGAGAGTCGTGGTTGAAGCCATTTGCGCCCCAGGGACCACAATGGTAAAAGGAAGACTTGGTATCAATGTAACCATAATTAAACGAAATTTTATATTTTTTTAATTGCTTTAATTTGCATTTTCGCCGTTGTCCTATTTAGTGACTAAAGTCAAAGCTAGATAACTTTTTTCTACACCGCTATGCAAAAAAATAAAATCTACAGAAAAAAAAACATCATTAACATAATTACTCTTTTAATTCGATCAATCAATCGATTTTAAATCTGAGTGAAAGCTGATACTTTATTACCTCATGGCATGTTTATAGCCCCCGTGTTGCAGACAAGCTGCAGTGGTACATTCGACCCAAGCAATCAATCATCATGCCGTCAAGTGGGCTAGAATGACGAGACCTTACAAGGAATGTAGAACCCAGACGCTGTTTTTCACAGACTTGTTTTATGTAAGTACAGAATTGGTCTGATTCGCGGGTCTTTGCTGACATTTTAAGTGTTGGGTGTTTTTTGTCAAGATACCAATTTATACCTAGATACGTAGTTTGCGTTTATTTTATGCGTTGCCCACATGATTAGATACGTATTTGTATTGTTATCATTTGTGTTGAAAGCCGCGTTCACGATGTTTCATTTGAGCAACGTTAGGCCTTGTTACATAAACATAAATTTATTCATACCATCTACATACAGTGGTTTTTTTATTTACTGTAAGTAAAGTATTTTTATAACAAATGCCTATTTATGTTAAAAGCCGCCTACACTATTTTCGAGTTGAGCAACGTTATGCCTTGTTAGATGAATATAAATCTATTCATACCATCTCTATAATATGATGGTTTTTGTATTTACTGTAAGTAAAGTATTTTTATAACAAATGCCTATATGAAAATAATACGACTCGGAGTGTAGTATTTGACATAAAAAAAAACTTTATTGCTGAATTTCATAATCTTTTCTACCACAAACTTAGAAAACATTTGTTTGAAATAGTGAGAAGTGTTTTAAATGTTTTCCTTTTGAACCCTGTGGTTTATGTGGTAGATATGCGAACTCCGCATCAGAATGAATAGTGTGGTCAGCACTATGCATAATGCATTGCCGCTTTTACTTTCGAATCCAGGTTCAAGTCAGGAGAATGTCCCTGAGTCCACCCAGCTCATGTTAGAGAAACAAAAGCGGCAGGGCATAATGCTGACCACACTACCCTATCATATGCCGAGCAGAGTTTCTTCCAGGCATATCTTCGGGGCTGCCCCCCCCCCCCCCCCCCCCCTCCCTCCCGAAGAATGTCTACCGCCCCCCTCGAACGAAATGGAATTTATATCGAAAAAAATACATTTGACAGTGTCCGCCCCCCCCCCCTCCCGAAGAAAGTCTACCGCCCCTTCGAACGAAATGGAATTTATATAGAAAATATATACTTTTGACAGTGTCCGCCTTCCCCCCCCCCCCCCCCCCCCCCAGAAAATTTCAAATGCACCCCCGGAGAAAAAATTCTGGATGAGACACTGATGCCGAGGTCTCTCAAGATGATGAACGCTGATTCATCTGCCTCAAATGTCCTGGGCAATAAAGGGGAAAAGATGATGAGATTGTATGCAGAATAGAGGCGGCCCTAGGTTCTGTATTTTGGTACCTTAAATCCTAACCCACAAAGTTGCGTGAGTGAAGCTGGAAAAAAATTGGCGAGGCTTAACTTTTTGCGCGTGCACTATTTGCATCAGTGGCGGGGCTTATCTGGAAAATTTCTGCTTTTGTGTACAATAATGTAATATCATTAACATCATTAGTACCTGTCAAACCCACTGCAAGACCATGCCAGCGTTAACTTTTTTTGTTCTATACTCCGATATACAACCCTAAAACAGCAATAAAATAAAATGCAACTCTTTTTTTATTGAAATGCATGAGTTATTCGAAAAAGAATTTGATTTATTTTTTAAATAGTTAAACTCGAATATAAACAAAAGAATTGTTTACATAACGCAAACCTTGTTTGAACTCTAATTACATTGACATGTTTATTAAATATTAATTTACAGTTAATTTACATTTCTCGTTTTTTTTTCTTTGTTCGCGATATCAACATAATAATATAATACTGTAAAACATTGCAAATTCATTGGCCTAGATTTTATGTTGTATACGTACTTGTATGTTTGAAATGGGAAATTTTGGGTTTATTCATAGTATACTTGTTTCACGATTGCATATTTAAGCGTTGAACTGTTAAAGCAATTTGTAATTTTGAATACGTTTTCGTTTAAAATGTATTATTTCAATTTCATTGCGTGCAAAACACTGTTGTTTAAAGAATGGTTAAATTTAAATGAAAGTTTAAAAATGCGAGACACTGGAAATTTCTAATCTATGTCTCAAACAATTAAGGAAAAAGTAGCAGTCAAACAAGGTGTATGTATGAATATTTTTTAATGTGGTGTTCGGCTGTTCCTATATTTGTTTTTTTTTTTATTTTTGTTGTATTTGTTTTTTAGTGCCGAACTATGACAACCTTCCATTGTTTCAAATGTGGTGTTTAGTTGTTACTAAGTTGTTGTTGCGTTTTTTTTTTGTTTTTTTTTTTGTTGTATTTGTTTGTTTGTTTTTTTCGACAAAAATATGATTTATAATTCAATTTTTATATGTGATATTTAAATTTTAATACGTTTATGTTTTTATTTTTTCATCCGAAATACGAATACGTTTGATTGTTTAAAATATGTTGTTTTGATGTTCGGATGTTCCTATGTTTATTTGTTGTAGTTGTTTTTGTTTTGTTTTTTTCCGGCCGAAATATGACTACGTATGATTGTTTTATTTGTGCTGTTTTGATGTTTTCATTTACTTTTTTTTCAGCCGAAGTTTGAGAGTATTTGATTGTTTCAAATGTGTTATTTGGATGTTCCTATGTTTATTTGCTGTTTATTTTGTTTTGTATTGTTTTTCCGGCCAAAATATGACTACGTATGATTGTTTAACATGTGTTGTTTTGATCTTTCTTAATTTCCGGTGTTGTTGTTTTTTTATTTAAATTTTTTTTTCAGTCGAAGTTTGAATGCATTTGTTTTAAATGTGTTATTTGGGTGTTCCTTATTTTTGTTTTGTTTTATATGATTGTTTAATATGTAGGCCTACTGTTTTAATGTTCCTATTTTTCAGGTGTTTGCTATTCTTAAAAATTGCAACCAAAGTTGATGTAGTACCCTAAAGGTGGGATCTCCTCAACCAAATGCAGGCACCTGCTTGTGATGGCATCAAGCGTGTTGTTGCACGCCTGTTGGTCCCCCTCACAGAAGAACTTCGCAGCGTCCAGGAAGAGATTGACCACGCTATCCTGATGCGGAGACTCGGAGATACAATTCACAAACCGCGCAGCCTTCAGCATAAACCCGGCATACGCGAACAAAGCGTTGCGTCTGAAGGTCGAGCACCCCCTTAGAACATCCCGCAGGTGTCCGAGGTTTCCCGGGGCGTCGGGGAAGTCGAGTAGGTCTCCGTTGGTCAGTCCTTGGAAGGTGGCGGCGTCTTCTGTGTTGACGATGCCAGTGTTGAAGACCAAAGCGGAGAGAGTTTGCTGGAAGTCTAGACAAAGGGACTGCTCGTCCTGGGTGCTGTTGACGAAATCCGTCTCCATTTTCTTGTACAGCACTATCCAGACGCCTGGGGTAGAGGGGAGTAGAGAGTAAAAAACAGTCTAACCTACATTTTATAGAGGAAATTATTAGCATCTGATCTGATTGGGTAGAAATTACCCCCCTCTCCCGCCTTTATCCGCCCCATAGATTCAAGTAACGCCACCCCCCACCCCGGTATCTTTCCTCATTGCTATTCCTATCCCTATTCTTATTCATATTTCAATCCCTATTCATATTAATATTCATATCAATGTTCCTAGTTATTCCTATTTGTATCCATTTTTCTAGCCCTATTCCTATTCCCACTCCCATTCCCACGCCTATCCCTATCCCCTACCCCTACATCTACCTCTACCTCTACCGCTACACTTAACGCTATTCCTATCTCTATCCCTATCCCAACTCTAAACCTATCTCTAACTTATTATTAACCTATATCCAGTCTTATCTGCATCTGCAGATGATTTATATGTTATCGACAGGGGTGTAGTGGTAGTGTTCGTTCGCATTTACTTAGGCTAATAATTAGGACGAGCCGACCAGCGGCACATCATACGCCGCTATTTAGTTGTTTTATTTTCTACTCTTCAGACATTCATAATGTGTGAATTCGACAGTACCAGTGCTACCACTGAAAATATTTGCTTTAAAACACTATCAGTAGGTCGTTAAGGACGATACTACCCCCACCCTCCTTTCCCCCAACACCTACCCTACACCCCCCCCCCCGGGAAAGCAGCCCCCTCTTCAGTAGCGTACGCAGGGGGGAGCAGGGGGAGCGGCCGCTCCCCCTCTGGCCATTTTCAGCAAAGTGGCGCCTTTTTGGAAACGTTTTAAACTCAAAGTTTTAAAGAATGATATTTGTTAAAAATATTTTTGGTCGGCACATCTGTGTAAATCACAAGATTTCTTTTCATGCAGCAATTAAGCTTTATTGTACTAGTCTAGTAGTGTCTACGTTTACAACACGTATTAACAGCTGCATTAGTTTGCCATTAAGTAGTATTATTCTGACAGTTTGGGCGATTACAAATTATATGAAACGGTTACAACCCATCTCCCCATGGACCTCTCTGTAAAAAAAATATTGTCATAATACCACTTCTACTTATTTAAATCTATTTGTGTAATATATATTTGTGTTATATATATGTATGTTTAGAACAGTCATCTAAAAATTGTCGCTAAGTTCACTCTGAGTTGGTTATTCCCCTCCCCCACCTCACCACAATTGTGTAGAGCGACATTAATGTCACACCAAGGTATAAACTGGGTTGGATAATTGACCTAAAGTGAACGGACAGTGGTGAATGAAGTTGAACCCCCCCCCCCCCCCCCCCAACCAACCCTGAACTGATCTGTTAAGTACATGTAGAAAAACGCGAATGATGTACCTAAGTACCATGCCGCCAGAAAATTAGCTTTTTAAACGTAAAACTCTGTGAATATTGTTTTTGCAATTGCCAGTAAAAAGGTGTGTGATCAATACAGTGATCTAACCCATACCTATCACTATGTTAAAAAATGATCTTTAAAGAACCCAAAGAAGCAGTAGTTAATTAAAATATCTGAACTAAAGACCAATATTTAGTTAAATGTAGACTGTTACTCCGAATGTTTTTCTATATTATCGAAAAGCGTGGTTTTATACCAACTCTGATTTAAAAAACTTTCATTATGCTGTAATATTTTAGCATTTATGATAAAGATATATTAAATTCTGATTATAGACGAAAACATTTTTTAAACTCGAATAGTGTTTAACAATTTCATTATATTCTAAATTAATTATTTATTTGTTTTGACATTTATAATTAAATGTGTAGATATATACATATTTATATTAAGAGAGTGATTATTTCCCCTATTTCACTTGTTTTAAATAATTTGCCAGGAATTATTATGTTAGAAATTTTTTACAAGAATTACAAAACAGATTGTGTTACGTTCATTGTTTTTGGTTGTAGTATATATATATATATATATATATATATATATATATATATATATATATATATATATATATATATATATATATATATATATATATATATATATATATATATATATATATATATATATATATATATATATATATATATATATATATATATGTATATATATATATATATTGTTTAGATGGATACAAATTTTGTTTTGTCGGCCTACATTGTTTTTTCTTATTTCTTCAGAGTGCTACTTTCAATTTATTTTACATCATAGCGAAGTAATGACAAACAGCTAGTAATTATATATATATATATATATATATATATATATATATATATATATATATATATATATATATATATATATATATATATATATATATATATATATATATATACACGTATATAGAACGTGTTAAAAATTCGGCGCCTTTTTTGTCACTTTTCGCTCCCCCTACAACGAAAACCTGGATACGCCTCTGCCCCTCTTAGTTACCTCCCCAAAGTTTAAAATCGTTTCAAACTAAATTATCTGCCGTCACTAAACCCGGCTTACATCCGCTCTAATTAAAACAGTAGTATCTCTACGAGTAACATGGGAAATTTATAAAATTGATGAAATATGAAACAAAATGTAATATCCTTCTTAACTTAAATCGTGATTTACTTGTAGTGCTAAGCAGAGGCGTAGCGATGGGGAGAGGGGGGGCGGACCGCACCGGGTGACACCATTTAGGGGGGTGACACCAAGGCAAAAAATAGTAAAATATATAGAGAAATATTTAAGGGAGGGGGGTGCAAATCGAAAGTTTGAGGGAGGGGGGTGCAAATCGAAAACTGAAAGTTTGTCCCCGGGAAGAGTCGCTACGCCTCTGAGGGGGTGACATCATTAAGTGCCGCACCGGGTGACACCCGACCTCGCTACGCCACTGGTGCTAAGCACCTTGCTGAGGTCTCAGCAACAGCTCAACTCTACTTCATCGAAGAGCTAACTTTATTTTTTTTTAGTATTAAAGCAAGTTCTAAATTAGGATTAACTGTAAGATTAAAGTATGAGATTAAAGTATAAAATTAAAGTATAAGATTAAAGTATAAGATCAAAGTATAAGATAAAAGTTTAAGATTAAAGTATAAGATTAAAGTATAAAATAAAAGTATAAGATTAAATTTAAGATTAAGTTTAAGATTAAGTATAAGATTGTGTATAAGATTAAAGTATAAGATTAAGTGTAAGATTAAGTGTAAGATTAAGTATAAGTTAAAGTATCGGTGTAAGATTTTCAGGATAACAACATACCCGGGATGCTGGAATTATCCAGCGGGTTCAAAGGTCGGAAGCCGACCTGAACACCTGCAGCACAGTCCAGCTCGAGCCTCAGGAAACCAGCGTTGATGACCTTGAAGTAGGCGCCACACCGCGGCCAGAACAATGCCAGGTAGCGGGACTGCAAGAATTAATTTTTTTTTTTTTGTTGTTGTGGGTTTTAGTCTGAGTAGTATTAAATACGAGCTGACTTGCGACGTAGCATACGCCGCTATCTAGTTGTTTTATTATCTACTTATCAACAATTCCTAATTTGTGAATTCGACACTATCCCACCCCCTGCCTCGCCCACACCCCACCCCGCCCAGTGAAAGCAGCAGTTTACAGACGACAATGAAAATATCAAGCAGAAGTTATTATCTCCCCGTAGTTTCAAATCGTTTAAAAACTAAATCATCTGCCCCTAATTACCGTTACTACCGGCTCTACTATTGTAAACATTCGGGGTGAATCACAGCTCACCTGACAGGTGGGGGTTGTCAGGTAGAAAAAAATACGAAGTTACGCTAAAATGTAAAAGTTGTAATATTAGGTACATTATAGTTTAGTACGAGTAATATTGTGTAACATGTCTTGTTTAATTTTAACTATTGGGCTTATACCCCCATACACCCCCCGTCCCGAGAGTGAGTCGAGTTCTGCGGACGCCTAACGATGACGCTTACCCGGATATTACTACTGCTCCTCAGTGAATGAACGTACACAAACTTCCCGTCATCTTCCTCGCTCGACTGATAAATGTCCCATCTGTAGGTCTGGTAAACTGGTGATACAAAAGTCATGATTGAAGTCAACACAAAATACAGAAATTATGACTTAAGTATACTAAAAACACAAAAATCATGACTGGGGTATACTAAAACACAAAAGTCATGACTAAAGTTAACACAAAATACAGAAGTCATGATTGAAGTATACTAAAAACACAAAAATCATGAATGGAGAATACTAAAAACACAAAAGTCAACTCAAAACACGTAAACGTCAAGACAGGAGAAATCAAATTAACTGTACAATGGCATTTAGCAGAGGCGTTTATAAAAATTGTCCGGGCACCTTACTAAAAAATGAACTCCATGATATTGTAATTAAAGTAGTGCTTTAAATTACCTCAATTATTTTCGTTTCATTGTCTGATCTTTAGAATATGTCACTGTGTTAAAAGTCATGTAAGTGGTAGAAGAGAGAGTGTGTGTGTGTGTGGGGGGGGGGTGGATCCACAAACGTACCAGATTACGAACGCCTCACGGAAGTGAGATATTTTAAACTGGTCCCGACTGCTATTACATAATATACAGCAGACCTAAATGGCGACGCTAAGTGAGCTGGGCTCGTACTTGGGTCCAGCCAGAGGCGTCACGGGGCGGGGGGTGCTGACCGCACCGGGAAGACACCATGAGGTGCCGCACCGGGAAACATCAATTGGGGGATCGACACCATGAGGTGCCACGCCAGGTGACACCAATGGGGGGGTGACACCATGAGGTGCCACGCCGGGTGACACCAATGGGGGGGGGGGGGTGACACCATGAGGTGCCGCACCGGGTGACACCAATGGGGGTCCAGCTGTTTATATAGTAGAACACAGGGAAGTGAATTAGGATCATACAGTTAGTCCATCTACTGTGAGTACTATGAGACTAGGTATTGATATAGTTGAACTCGTCACACGCCTATATAGCTAAACTAAACACAGCACATCAACTCGATATTAAATAGGGAAATGAGATAAAACACAAAGTAAGCCACGCCAGTGTAAGTACAATGAGACTGGATATTAACAAGTGTTTCTTTCAGGCATTTCTTCTGGGGTTCTGACCCCACAAAGAACATCTAACGTCATCCCCCCTCCCCCAACTAAATAGAATCTATATAGAAAATTTTCGGGAGGGGCAGATTAAAATTTCATGGGGACGGACACTGTTAAAAGTATATATTTTCTTTATAAATTCTATTTCGTTCGGGAGCGGAAGACTTTCTTGGGGGGAAAGAGATGCCTGGAAGAAACTCAGCACATCACGTCAACATAATATGAAACAGAAAAGTGAGCTAGGATCACACAATGAGCCCAGTCATTATGAACTGCATTCTCTAAATGCCATAGAGGCATAGACCCACTGGAAAAGGAGCTAAGACTCTCTTATGAGCCTAGCTGTTACAATAATAATACACAGCACATTAAAACGCCACTAAACTCACGAGTATCGTAATATCCCACCATACGCCCTTGTCTCACAAACGTTTTGGAGTCAATGGTCCGAATGACCTGAAACTGTTAAAAAAAAACAAGAATTGAAAAATCAACATGACAAAAATCTTTGCAATTTAAAACAAAAATGCCTTTATAGTCTAGCGTAGAGTCCACACGGGTTAATCCGAAAGTCGTGAGTTCATTACCAGGGATTAACTAGTACGGCCCCGGCCAAACTCTCAACAATAGGGCTGGTAAGTAGGTCACCAACCAGTTCTATGGTTCAAGCAGGTTTTATGGAGCCGTAGAACTGGTTGGTGACCTACTTACCAGCCCTATTACCGATACACTAGCTGTTTGCTGACTTAAGAAAGATCAGAAAGAGAAACGGAGAGAGAAAGAGAATTATTTTTTCCAGAAAATTGTAGACTGCTGCGATAGTAATTATATATGTTGTGTAGCTTATTTACTACAAGCAGGCCTATTAAATAGATCTATTAATTTGAACTAACAATTATACCTACCTAATAAACCTACGAAATATATCCATTAATATTATTTGAACTACCAAATAGACCTACAAAATAGATTTATCAATTGGAACCAACAAATAGACCTACGAAATAGATTTATCAAATAGACTAAAAAGTAGACAATACAAATAGATCAAAGTATAGATTAAACAAACAGAACACTCTAATAGACTAACAAACAAAATCTTCGGGGCGGGGGGCGGACCGCACCGGGTGACACCATTTAGGGGGGGTAACACCAAGGCAAAAAATAGCTAAAGATATAGAGAAAAACTTAAGAGGGGGGGGGGTGCAAATCGAAAGTTTGAGGGCGGGGGTGCAAATCGAAAACTTGAGGGAGGGGGGGTGCAAATCGAAAGTTTGAGGGGGGGGTGCAAATCGAAAATTCGAAAGATTGTCCCCGGAAAGGGTCGCTACGCCTCTGGGGGGTGACACCATTAAGTGCCGCACCGGGTGACACCCGACCTCGCTACGCCACTGCTTCCAAGTAGATCTACCAATCAAACCTACCAAACAGATAAAAAAATAAGACAAAAAACATACCTGCCATAAAGACCTATCAAACAAACCTTCCAAATAACTCAATAGACTTAAAAAACAAACCAACTAAACAGATTAACCAAATAGACGCACTAATTAGACCAACTATATGAACCAATCAAAGCTACAAATAAAATACCCACCTGCACGGCGCTGACGAAATTCTTGCCCCTCCACCTCTGCGAGATTACCCATACGGTCAGCTGACTGGGGCCAGACCTCCGCCTGACCACGACATCGGTCAACTTGGCTGACCCTACTATATGGACCCGTGTCCACTCTTTGGACAGCGTGTGCAGGCCAGGATCGTTTACAAGGCTGTGGGAATAGTGTCATTGAATTCAGAGGTGTATCGACCCATACCGGCGCCCGAGGCAAATTATCAATTATATATATATACATATATATGTATGTATGTATGTGTGTGTGTGTGTGCGTGTGTGTGTGTGTGTGTGTGTGTGTGTGTGTGTGTGTGTGTGTGTGTGTGTGTGTGTGTGTGTGTGTTCATTTTGGTGAAAAAGCTCCCCCTCTTGTTGGAAAGATTGATGGCGTTTGTTACCAGTCACTATCCCGTAAAGGTTTTGATTGTGATACCACGCAATTGATGTAGACATCAATTAAATCAGTATATAAATCCGTGTAGCTTTTTACTTTCTTAACTTTGACTGTGTATAATTAAATAAACAGGTTTTTATTTTTTTTTCAACCCCTTTAGGCGTCCCCTTAGGTTTGGCGCCCGGGGCCGCCACGCCACCCACCCTTCCCTAGCTACGCCACTGCCGTAGATATTATTTTTGTACAAGTTTTAAACCACTCGACAAGGCACTTGCATGGTCGTCCATACATTACCTCACGCTGTACAAGTCAACTTTACCTCTCAAACATGTAATCGTCAGACGTCACAAAAACAAAATCATACCCATATTCAGAGTTTCTTCCAGGCATCTCTTTGGGGGGCTAAGCCCCCCCCCCCCCCCCCCCCCGAAAAAATTCTACCGCCCCCCCCCCCCTCCCCCGAAGAAAATGAAATTTGTATAATTTATATAGAAAATATATACTTTTAACAGTGTCCGCCCCCCCCCCCCCCGAAGAAAGTCTACCGCCCCCCCCCCCCCCCCGAAAATTTCAAGTGCCCCCCCCCCGGAGAAAAAAGTCTGGAAGAAACACTACCCATATTAACGTATGTAATCTATAACCCATCCACCCCTTCTCCCACACCCTACAACAATACAAACTATATTTCTAATTCAGCATTGATTCTTGTCAATTTTATCCAATAAAAAAAATACAAGCAAATGCAACGTCATATATTTTGAAACATTTTCCAACATATTATATCCTACACATTAACAGCCCACACCCCCCCCCTCCGTCCATTTTTTTGATCGACATTATTCGATTATTATATGTCGATCAAATACATAGCCACCGTTAAACTTGAAGTTTGAAAAGTTGGCTACAGTTAATTATGTTATGTTCAAGCAAAAAAAAAATGTTGTTAGGAGTAGGTTAAATTATTGCGATGAATTAAAACAACTTACAACCTGCATAAGAAGAGCACATAAAAGGACACTTGAATGGAAGTTAGTGTTGAACATAAAACAACTTCAAAAACTAATTAATTACAACTGCTGAAAATCTTATAACTAATCCTGATTTACAGCTTGCTCGAACCTGGCGGTTCATTAGGGAGATGAAGTAGAGTTCGCCTGTTTAATGTGACCTCAGCTATGGAAGTAATAATGAGGCTAGCACTGTGCCCAGCTGCCTTTCCTTTCCCCAAATTAAGTCAGGTACTATTCAGAGCTGAGTGGACTCGGGGAAATGCTTCGTCAACAAGTTCCTATTCTGCTTTCGAGACTTTCGAATTAGTAGCCGTACGCTCAACCACACAACCACATCGTCCTTCAACTTGAAACCTAAATCTTATTTAAGGTCAAAGTTCAGCAGAATCATGTTACCTGCAGTAACCCTGACGTGGCCGGTAACAGATGAAGTAAGGGTTACCGATATGGCTGGCCTTGCACCTGCATTCTCCGTTAACACAGACGGAATTTCTGACGCACGCGCGACAGTCGGGTGTGAGCTCCATCAATCTTTGGTTCCTATCTTCTGCGGCCTCGTCTTCGGCCTACAAGTACAAGAATAGCCTGCACATTACCGCCAAAAGTAGATCACTGGACTCTTTTCAAACTAAGTGCTTGCGAAGGTTAAAAGGCATACACTGGCCTAAAGGGTCGTCCATAAATGACGTCACACTCGTAGGGGGGAGGGGGGCATCGTAATTTTGTGATGGTGTGTGATGAGGGGGGGGGGGGGGTTCAGAAATGTGAAGTCACTTTTTTGCATTATAAAAAAGCAATGTTAGAAAACGAGTTTTAGGTGTTATTTCGCGTTTTAGAAAACGGTTTTCATAAATTGTAATAGGAATTGATCAAAATACTCTTTGTTGTCAGTTCTGACAAGATTTTGGGAAAATATCGATGTTTTAAGAAAAATTCAACAGCAATGTTAAAGGGCGTTGTAGGCTGAGGTGTGACGTCATTTTAGGGGATAGGTGTCTGACGTGTGACGGAGGGAGGAGGGGGGGGGGTAAAAATTGTCAAAAAAGCGTGACGTCATTTATGGATGAACCCCAAACACCATTTCCTATGATATATTACTTGGAGAGATGAAAATGAAGGCAGTTTCCGAATTAATCGAAAAAAAGATGAGCGATAGATGGGGCACGTCCTAAGAATGCATCTAGTTGACTTCGCTGGAATGACGCTAAATGGATGCCTCAAGGAAAACGAAAGCAAGGAATGCCAAGGGGGATGTGGAGGCGCACAGCGGGGAAGCAGCTGGCAGAGGCAGGACTGTCATGAGGACTACCAGGAAAATTGCCGGTGACTAACAAAAGTGGAGGGAGCTTTCTGTGGTGGCCCCATGTGTCTTTGGCACAAAAAAGAAAAGGTGATGATGAACCTATCCACGTGGTGAATGAATAAACTTTTAAGCTTTACCTTCTTACGTATCGATGTATGAATAAAGTTTTAATTTTTACCTTCTTACGTGTAGGTCTATAATTAAAGTTTTAATTTTTTTCTTCTTACGTGTAGGTGTATGAATAAAGTTTTAAGGTTTTTTTTTAATTGCATCAAGTTTTCAGTTTAAGTTTTAACTATTTTATTTTTTTTAAGTTTTAATGCCCCGAAATTCCTCAAAATTAAGTGTTTTTAACGGACAAAAATTTTGAAAATTCATAATGAATTAGTTTGAAAATATGCATTAAGGTGCATTAGTTACTTCCCATAGAGTAAATTTAAGATTTCAAGTGGAAATAACCTAAAACTTTGGTTTCTAAAATGATTGCAAGATCTACAGTCATAACCCAATTTTTTTTATTAGCTCTGTTTTATTTTATAGCTAAAAAAAATTATACCTTAGTATAAACTATTGTTTATTTTTTTATTTTGTTTTATATTTAACATTTCTTTATGAATATGGTTAAAATAGAAAGCTTTTAAAAACAGTTAATCATTTATGGTATTTAAGTCTTCTTCGTTCTTAATCTTTGGTGTTGGGAGTGATCAAGCCTCTTCTGCCAGAGGGCGGAGACTTTTTTCGAATTTATCAACCCATGAGCTTTTCTAACTCGACCATGCTTCCATCACAATTAAGGATTACGCGTCAACTGGTTATGCGCCATTGAGGCCATTGACTCCGATTTCAGCCTGCTTCTTTTTGGATTTGCTTCCATAGCCTTTGTCCAACCAAGAACAAACTACAAGGCAGCAGTTGTTTGATTTTGGGTCTCTCCTAGATGAGTGCCTGTCCCCAGCTAACGAGACTCATCTGCCTGAGGGTTCGAACTCGAGACTTTTCGGTTTAGCAACCATGAGCTAAAAATTTGCTAAAAACTAAACAAAAAATTACTGCAAAACTGTTTTTCAAAAAAAAAAAAAAAAAAAAAAAACTGCGACCCCTCAACCCACTCCCCCCCCCCCCCAACCCACACATCATCCCACGGTCGCACCACTGCTCGCCAAACGTCAACATTTCCCTCACAAATGAGGATGTGTCAACAGTGAACTAAGCTGTCGGGAGTAACAGAGTTGCATCCCTTAATCATTATTTTAAAATCTAGCTGTTATTCCAGTTTACTTTTATCATTTAAGTTAAGTTTTATATAGATCTATACACCGTGTGACAGTTTTTTTTTTATTCTGTATAAAAGTACAAAATAAATTATTAATTTTTTTTTACATAAATTGTAACATTGTAATATTTATTCCCAAACTAAAGCAACGATTCTACTTACAAAAAATGTAATATTTATTCAAGAACCAAAGCAACGCTTCTACTTACATAAAATGTAATATTTATTCACAAACTAAATCAAAAGTTTCACTTACATAAAACGGCGTACGAGACTACTATAGGAGAAATACAAAGTCAAGCAACACATTTTTGTTCAAACTTACTTGTCCACTTGTTGTGTATAATCCAAAAATCCAAAGTACCAAAAACAGTGCGACATGCAGAAAGTTTGCCATTTTTTTCAGTGACTAGGAAATTCTAAACAAAATTTAGGGTAACATTTTTATACACAAACATATATATATATATATATATAGCCTATATATATATATATATATATATATATATATATATATATGTTACGGTCAAAGCCCGAAGTCGGCCAATGCTAGGATTGGCCGGCCAATCCGCGCATTGGCCAATATCGCCTCCCATAGGTCGGTCAAAGTCCGAAACTTTGCTTCATTTCGGCCTTTGGCCGGCCAATCCGCAGACTGGCCATTGTGGACCGGCCAAAGTCTGAAATAGCTCTTGATTTCGGCCTTTGGCCGGCCAGTCCCGGCCAGTCCGCGGACTGGCCATGGTGGACCGGCCAAAGTCTTAATTAGAAGATCATGAGCAGATTTTGGTTTTTTTATGCCGGTAGGATCATGAAATTAAGTCTTTATTGATTATTAATTAAAGTAAATGACAGAAACATTCAAATTTTTTATTGTACTATAGTCTCAATCAATCAATATTATTATTTGTTACAACAAGTTGAACTTTTATGGCATTTAGAATTACATAGCAGCTTGTTATTTTTACACTTGCAGCGATTTGTTGTACACTTGGTGTTGCAATTGCAGCGAGTGTAGCCTTGGCCCCCAGTCAATGATTGTGAAGATGCGATGAAGATGCGATGGTTCGCAGTGATTTTTCCTCAGTGCCAACTGACGACAATAAGAGCAGTTTTTCGTGAAGAATTGAAAACTCACTTCTAGCATACAGTTGTTTTAGAACACAATGTCCGTTCCTAATTTGTAGAAACCGCCCTCGACGCTCATGACAACTGCAATCACGCTTCGGGGATCACCGCGACCTCTGTCAACATCTGGAACACGGATGCCTACATTTTCACCCACTTCACCATCTTTAAATTTTGTATTTGATGTTTTAAGCATCTTAGCACCTTGATTTTGCAAGCCAGTATGAGCTACTGACCTGTGTTCCATGATGTCTTGTTTGTTGTGACACAATCTGCAGGTAATGTTCCCTCCGTACCCTTCGTCTGCTTCATTGGGTATTCCACAAATAGCATGCACATCGTTGCCATAGGATCCACAAGAATGAGCTGCACTACAATGTTTTTCACAAACTATACAGAATCTATTGGCCACATTATTGTCACGCAACTGGTCTGGACGTTCCGCCACGGCAGCAGATGTGTTAGCTGAGGATGTCGTTGCATTTATGGTAACCTCCATTTCTTGTTCAATGTTCTCAAGATCTTCCTCAGTAACTATTTTATTGAGAGCCTCTCTTGGTAGATTTGAAGTGCTAAGTCCCACTTTTGCTTTGCATCCAAACAAGGCTTCGTATGGTGATTGTTGGATTCATTGATGAAAAGAACGATTTTTCATAAATTAAATGAATTTGAGACTCTCAGCCCAATGAGCTGATTCATTTGTTTGCATCCATGTCATCATCATGTTTTAAAAATCTAGGAACGCGGAAAAGTCTTTTGAACGTTCCGTCTTGTTGCACGTGGTCGGTGACGCCGACTGTCTTTGATTTTGTTCTTTGATGATTGTCTCACCTCGTCATCATGGAGGAGGCTGTCACATACAGCTGTAGCCCATATATGGAAGCTAACATGAATTTACATTTTTTTCTTTTGACAGCCATTTGCTATGTCTGTCTCATGGTCTGACGGCCTTTTTGATCCATGTCACCTTGCATATAGAATGCTATACAAACAAGAGCTAAACAATACGTTACTCACAATGAAACCGCACCCAGAATAATTAAAACGCGATCACAACTTAGTCTAGATACAACATTGGCCAGGACATCCCGGCCAATGCGCACATTGGCCGGCCAATGTACAAAATACGGTGTCAAGTTTAAGTACTTCGGACTTTGGCCAGTACGTCCCGGCCAGTGCGCGCATTGGCCGGCCAATGTACGAAATACGATCTTAGTTGTAAGTTCTTCGGGCTTTGGCCAAGAGAGCCGGCCAATCCGCGCATTGGCCGGCCAATCCGGGGTTTGGCCGCACTTCGGGCTTTGACCGTAACATATATATATATATATATATATATATATATATATATATATATATATATATATATATATATTATATATATATATATAAGCATTATTCGTATTATGCAATGTTTCAATAAAACATTTTTCTTTTATATATTTATTCTCTCTTTCACTGATTGAAATATTAGGTTTCTACTGCGTTTGATTGTTTAATATAATTAAGTAGATTTATTAATTATTTTTTTTTGTATTTTAAACATTTATATATATTACAGATAAACCATCGTTTTTTTTTGTTTTTTTTTGTGGTGAGTTTTCTCATTAAGAAATGAAGGCTACATAAGCGATGAAGAGCCTAAACTACAAAACAAGTATTGTCGAAAGTACGAATTTTTTCGTTACAACACAATTATTCTCCAACCTACGAATGCTGTCTATACTACACAAATGTTGTCCAGCCTATGAATTTTTTCATTACAACACAATTATTATTTACCCCTACGAATTCTAGATTTACAATACAAATAATTGTCGAAGCTGTTCGTACCGTTACTGCTCGCAAATATTATAACAACACATATTTCTGTTCTGCAGACAAAGCTTATAAATTACTCTATATTTTAGGCTAGTTGACTTGCCTAGTTTGAGCCACTATGTTAAACATCAAATAACATGTCTTCTTAATGCGTGTGCGAGTTAATGATAAAAACGTTCCAACTTTAACCTTACGTTATTTATTAAACATATTTCGATTCAGATATATGTTTGCAGAAACAGCATTACACAATTACATACGCCCATTAATCAATAAATTGCATATAATGCAATAAAGAAGCTTAATTAAGAATCAAATTTATTTATTTTTAGTAAAAGAAAAGAATGCATTGCTTATAGAAATTCCTCAATAAATACCATAACAACAACTATTTATTACAGATATTTATTTTTAGAAAATGTAAGTAAAAATTACGTAATTCAATACTTATATTATCACAATAAACAGCCTACATAAAGTAACGTAAACAAAAAGATGTGCGTTCTCGGTCAAATTTTTGTTTACGAAGCATGCAAACAATATTGTTACATTAAATCCTTATTTACTTTTCTGTATTATATATTCTAAATAACTTAAATAAAAAATTAAAAAAAAAAGTATTACCAAAATCTAACCAGACAAAACTTCGGGCCTTGTGTGTATTGTAATCAGTATCCACCTATCGTATCGATACTGAGGCGCTGAGCAACAAAGCATCCACGTTCACGGATCACACCCCCCCCCCCCCCGACGTCCCTAGCCTCACACATCAGCGCTATTGACCGACCACCACACACCAGCCCCCGACAGGATTACAAAAATCACACCAGTCATTATAACTCGTACCAACTGATCTATTTTCTACGTTGATAAAACACGTCTGGCGAATTATTGCGAGTGAAAATTTTACCAAAAAAAAAGTTTTTTTTTTAAATTTTATTGTTGAATATTTCAATATTTTAAATGACTATGAAAAAGAAATAAGAAAGCAAAAAAAAAAATAAAAAATGAAATTTGTTTACAGTATTGTAAATTTCTGTAAATATTTGCCATGGTTTTATGCTGTTACAAAATCAGCATATAGATGCTTAATTAGTTGGCCTCATATTGTGTGTGTTATGTTTGTTAACAAGCAACCTGTAGTTGCACCAAGAGGAACATGTACACAGTGGCGTAGCGAGGTCGGGTGTCACCCGGTGCGGCACTTAATGATGTCACCCCCCCCCCCCAGAGGCGTAGCGACCCTTCCCGGGGACATATTTTCGATTTGCACCCCCCTCAAACTTTTGATTTGCACCCCCCCCCCCCCCCTCAATTTTTTCTCTATATATTTTGCTATTTTTTTTTGCCTTGTGTCACCCCCCTAAATGGTGTCACCCGGTGCGGTACTCACCCCCTACGCCTCTGCATGTACAGTACATCTGGATCTATAAACGACCACAGGGATGTGGAAGACTACTAAAGTAACTTGAAGTACATTTAGTGGTATTAAGGGCAAAACTATTGAGGGGAAGTTGCCTGAAAGAAACTAAATCATAACACCACTTCAGCGTCACTCTACCTTTACCCAGTGGCGTAGGCACTTAATGGTGTCACACCCCAGAGGCGTAGCGACCCTTCCCGGGGACAAACTTTCAATTTTCGATTAACATCCCCCCCCCCCCCCTCAAATTTATCTCTATATATTTTGCTATTTTTTGCCTTGGTGTCACCCCCCCCCCCCTAAATGGTGTCACTTTCCTAAATGGTGTCACCCGGTGCGGCCGCAAAAGAGCTGTGTGGACACAACGTTCTACTGACTTGAACCGGGATTCGAACGCGAACATTCGTGTTATGAATCTAGCGCTCTACCTCTAGGCCACGCCGTCCCCTGGTTCAATACTTAGAAATTTAAAAAGAAAAAGGTCGAACAAGCGATAGTAAGCAAGGCACGTTCTTCAAAGGCAAGTATTTATCACATTTAATCTGGCCACCAACGTTTAGAGGCTATTTACGTCTCGCGTTGACGAGCTGACGCGTGAACTTGTTGATTGATTTATCGAAAACCTTTCGCTAACCCTGTTCTTGTCTGTTGCTTGTGTCTCTTCCAATTTTCTGATGAACACATTTTAAAATTTGGCATGAAAATAACAATGTAATTACTATGCAGTTTTAGTTTTATTTATGTAAATGTAAGGGAGGAATGGGACAATCGTATGGAAGTATGGAAAACATTTTTTATTTACAGAAAGGGGTCATCCATAAAAGACTTCGCGCTTTTTTTGGACAATTTTTACCTCCCCCCTGCCAAACATCGTCACAAAAAGCCAGACACCCCCACCAGTGTTTCTTCCAGACTTTTTTCTCCGGGGGGGGGGGGGGGGGTGGCACTGGAAATTTTCGGGGGGCGGTAGACTTTCTTCGGGGGGGGGGGGGGGCGGACACTGTTAACAGTATTTATTTTCTATATAAATTATATAAGTTTCATTTCGTTCGGGGGGGGGGGGGGGGGGGGAGGCGGTAACAATTTTTTCAGGGGGGCTTTGCCCCCCCCCCCCCCCGAAGAGATGCCTGGAAGAAACTCTGCCCCCCCCCCACCTAAATGACGTCACACCTCAGCCTACAACCCCCGTCTTAATTGCAGTTGAATTTTTCTTAAAATACAACATTTTTTCCAAAATCTTGTCTGAACTCTGTCAACTTTGAGTATTTTAATCAATTCCCATTACGATTTATTCAAACAGTTTTCCATAACGCAAAATAACGGTTATAATTCGTTTTCTAACACTGTTAGATTGTGGGTAAGAATAATTTGCTCAACAAAGAACAATATTCACATATTTTATTAGCTCAAAACAAATGATAAAATAACAAAAATGTACAAAGCAATTTTTTTAAATACTTGTTGTATTCTCTTTTACTTTTACATTGTTTCTGATGTATAACATAAAACTAGATTTTAAACTTTAAACATCTTTGTGAAACGGTAAAACAACTAACACAAATAAATTCTTGTTTGGCATTTGATCAATACATGCAACATATCTCAATAAATAGTCTCAATAAATTTGAAAAATCAAACTTTTTATAACAGGTAACATATTTGTAAGACATTTCTTCCTGAGTTATTCAGCATCTTAAAATAACAGCTGTGCAAAAACCTGTGACTGATGCCACACTCAAGAGGCTTCTCCCTGACAGTAGCATTGAGAGGGGGGGGGGGCGGGGGGGGGGGGGGACATATATCCCCGGGCGTTGACATTAGGGGGCGCCAAAATGATTTAGAAAAAAGTTTGTCCCCGGGAGCCAGGAAGGTTCGCTACGCCTCTGCTCCCTGAAATTCATTATTTTATGTCTTTTTTAACAAGACTGAAGGAAAAAAATTTGGTTCATTTAGCTGTACACATAACTAGTTACAATTTCAGTCTCATGTTTGTTTCTTATCCTCCCCCAAGTCACATAATATTCAAAATCTTGGACAAACATTTGCCCTATTCGGGAAAGAAGAAACATGCACTGGCTAAAATTTTACCAAGTGTTTGTTAGTGTTCTTAGCTTTAAAATAAATAACATATTGTAAAGAAAATAAATGTTAGTAATAAAATATGCTCACCACAAAATAATCAAAATAATATTCAAATTGTTTTATTAACTGGAAAAAGCTATACAAATTACATACAAATGTAAACAGCATGTATTTTAAATAATACTTTTCTTTTTACACCGTCAACTCCCGCCACCCACCTCAAAGGTTTTTTTTTAAAAATCAAATTTTTAAAATCAATTTATTTTTTTAAATCTCTAAAAAAATCTTTTTTTTAAAATGGTAACTCATTTAACAAACAACAAACAAAAACTTTAAAAAATTAGCATCAAAATGTGCTATTTTTAAAAGAACAAATTTAAGTAACAAAGATATTAAAATCTTAAAGTTATAGCATGATTGCAAGAAAATACTATTACTGGTGGCCATATATATATATATATATATATATATATATATATATATATATATATATATATATATATATATATATATATATATATATATATATATATATATATAATGTATATATATATATAATGTATATATATATATATATATATACACACACAATTGTACAAACTAGTTTAAACTATGTAGTATGTAGCCTAATAATGCAAGAGATTTGTTATATATTCCAGTGTTAAAGTAAATAAATAGACTACCTTACATTTCTGAATTATTATTCACATAAATGTACTTAATTTTACACATTTTTCTATTACAGTAAATATTATCACATGTATGCTAAATGCTTGTTAGTCATTTAATCAATATATCAGAAATTTATCTCTTTAAACATTGATAATAAAAATAAAATAATGTGTAAGTATAAATATACAGGCCCTATTTAGTATAAAAGCTACACACATAAATAATTCATTTATTAACCTATCATTGATAATAAATAAAATGTTGAATAATATTCAGTTAATCTTGTGACCATTTTATCAACAACAATATCACAGCAAGCTAACTCAATGCATGAAAACAAACAAAACAAATACTATCAGAAAAAATTGAAATAAGGTACAAACATAGAATGTTTGCAGTGTAATCAAGAGTATTACATTATGAAGTAGAATTCACTTGTTTCAGAGACTTCGACATTTGAAGGGATAATATGGTCAGCACTAAGCCCAGCCACCTCTACTTTTCCTTTATCAGAGCTGGGTGGACCCAGGGATTTTGAATAGACTCAAGCCAGTGATCTGAACTCGAGAACTATAGGTTAGCAATCAAAAGTCTACTATTTGACGCCACCACATTAAAAAAAAAATATATATATATATATATATATATATATATATATATATATATATATAAATAGATAGATATACATAGATAAATAGATAGATATATAGATTGATAGATATAGATGTATAGATCTTGATATATAGATATATATATACATAGATATAATTATACAGAGAGAACAAAACACACAGAGAGAGGAAAAGAGAAACTATCTGATTTAATTAATTGTAGATTTACTAGACTATAACAACAAAGGAATTAAAGCCTTTACTCATGCATTCATTTATATTAATTTTGTGACCATTTTATCAACACCAACAATATCACAGCAAGCAAACTCAATGCATGAAAACAAGCAAAACACATACTATCAGAAAAAAATTGAAATAAGGTACAAACATAGAATGGTTGCTATGGAATCAAGAGTATTACATCACAAAATCGCACATTTTATAAAGTCGACCAGACAGTCAATAGGCAGATAGAGTTTCTGTGTTATTGGCATAGAAGGGAGAGTGTGGTCAGTTCTGTGACCTGCTGACGTTACATACTATTATGAGAATCAGGTACCCACCAGAGCTGGCAAGACTCAGGGACATCCTATGGACTCAAGCTTGGGCACTGTTGACTTTTGGTTAAACCATTTTATTTTTAAAATGCAAATATAGACCCCCCTCACCCACAAATTGTTACTATTGTCCATTACCCCAGTCAATGGAAAACACCTTACTGAGAAAAAAACATTTTAACACTTTGCTATGTGATCTGAGACATGAGAGCGAACTTGTTTTCACAAACATCACACTCATATTTATCTTCAGAATGTTTAAATATGTAACTATAAAAGTAACTTTTTACTACAGATACTTTATTTATAAAGTTATCTAATATGCAAATTGTTAAAAAAAAGTTAGATGAAGCCACAATTTTAATGGCAATTATTATTCAAGAATGTTCTTATGACTTTTTAAATTAGACCAAGGAAAAAATTCTTAGGACTAAAACAGTATTTTTTTTTTCTGGTAGGTAAAGAAGATTGCTGCTTTAACTTTTTAAGACAAATATCACTTTCCTACTTAGATTTAGAATGAGTAGACCTACTCTTATGTTTTCTTAAATATCTTATTAGAGCAAACTTTTTATGACAAACATCACATTCATGAGGTTTATCTCCTGTATGTAATTTCATATGGGTAGTCAAATAAGATAGTCGCTTTAAGATTTTATGACAAATTTCACATTCATAGAGATTTACAGAATGAACCTTCTCATGAATAATCAAATATCGTCTGAGAGCAAAATTTTTATGACAAACACCACATTCATGGGGCCTATCTCTAGTATGTGTTTGTTTATGTCTTAACAGATTCTTTTGGTTATTAAACTTTTTAAGACAAATACCACACTCATTTTTATCTCCAGAATGAATAGTCTTATGCTTTTCTAAAAGAGGCTTAGAAAAAAAAGTCTTAGGACAAACATTACACTTATAATGTATCTCTCCAGTATGGGTAACTTTATGTTTTTTTAAATTACACTTAAACACATACTTTGCATGACAAACATCACACACATGAGACTTCTCTTCATTATGAATTATTTTACGTTGTTTTAAAAGACACTCACACTCTTTTTTACAAACATCACATTCGTGGAGAATATCTGAAGAATAAATTTTTTTATGAGCAGACAAATTAGATTTGTGCATGAATCTTTTATGACAAACATCACATTCATGTTGCTTCTTGAGTGTGTGAACAAGTATGTGCCGCTTTATGAGATTTAATCTCACAAATTTTTTATTACACACCTCACACCTGAAAGGCTTTCCTTCTTGATGAAGTCTCTGGTTATTTGAAGAAAAATCGTTCAATGATTTTGAATTCTTAGACTTGAGTTCTTTTAAATCATTATAAATCAGAAGTGCAAGTGTTTCAATTAAAGCAGTTGTATCTTGAGAGTGTTTTAGCTGTATTTTTGACACATCTTGTTTCTCATTCTTAGAAGCTGCAAGTGTTGATCTATCTGATTCCTTACCCTCAAACGCTGAAAATGTTGAATCCTGCAATTTTGTGTCCTCACAATCTAAAAATTGATTTAAAGCATTTGGTTTAATCCTCTCACTTGATTGCTGCTCAATCGCAGATGCACTTGCCAATCCTTTAAAAATATTTTCTTCTTCCATTCATATTGGCTTAAAATAAAAATAAAAAACAGAAAAGAACTTATGAAAATATAGCTTGCTATAAAACAATAATAACTTTCTAATCTCTATACAAAATTTTATACTAATGGATTATCACATTGTCATTGTCTCTACTCAGGCTTCACAAGACAAATTTTAAATAAATCTAGATTTATGTATAAAGATTATGAATAGAGTATTGACTAGTAAGTTTAGTAACCAATTCTAGAGACAAGGTATTTTGCAACATCACAATCTTTCCCATATATGAAAAAAAAAGCTTCATTAAGTCTAAACTCATAAGTCAAAGGCTTTACTCAACTTTACTGAGCCTATTACCCTAAACCTATTTGATGAGATTTTGTGATAACTTCAATTCAGATGTATTGTAATTGTTATTTTAAACAGGGTATTAAAATTTTAAAAGTATTATTTTTCTGAATTAGGGAGCTGTCTAAGTCCTAAGTCTTTGGAAAAAGTTTAACTATAATTAAATTACATATAAATTAAATACTTTAATAATAATAATCTAAGAGATCTAGAAAATCTAGATCTAGACTCTAGTTTCTAAAATCTAAGACATTCTAAGCCCAATCTAAAATCTAAGCTCAGTTTAACTTAAACTTTACTTTAAGTTTAGTCTGCTAAATAAAATTATTAGAAATCTGGACATCTCGTTTACTTGCTAGACCATTCTAGTTTAGAATTTAGATCATCTTAAATGTGATTTTATAATCTACAATTCTAGCTAGCTTCTAGATCTAGGCCTAGATTCTAGATCTAGATCTAAAACGATCTAGAGAAATCTAGTAGATATCTACCTAGTCTAGATCTAGATCTTATTACTTTTGATTTTTATTTATTTTATAATTTTAGGTTCAGTGGCGCCTGCTAAACTTTTTCAACCGCTCCTTGGAAATTAAATTCGAATAATAACTATTGTCAAAATGTGGTATCGCATTCTTTGTTTTATCCACATAATTGTAGTCTCTAGCCTATGTCTCAAAGCCCAGCTATTCTGAATTAACCTGATGATGCCACCAAACGCCGCAATGCAGGGAGGGGGATACAGGTTGTCCAAATCTAAATGGTGTCGAAAATTTAATTAAACAATTATATTTATGTAATTATATTTTCGCGCATATTATCTATCTATATATATATATATATATATAATTCTCTCTTCGATACCCTAGAAAACACCAAGCTGTAAGCGCGCCTAGCAGCCCCCTCTCTTCCTCTCTTGGCATACCCCTACCTCCCCCACCCCCACATGGTCTGGTGAGCTGTGGTTCACGCTAAATATTTACAATCGTAGAGCCGGGTTTAGTGACGGCTATTAGGGGCAAATAATTTAGTTTGAAACGATTTTAAACTTAGGGGAGGTAACTAAGAGTAGGCTGCTTTCACGTAGGGGGGGGGGGCAGTGTGTAGGGTAGGGTTGGGGGAAAGGAGGGTATTATCGTTCTTAACGACCTACTGATAGTGTTTTAAAGCAAACATTTTCAGTGGCAGCACTGGTACTGTCGAATTCACAAATTATGAATAACTGAAAAGTAGAAAACAAAACAACTAAATAGCGGCATATGATACGCCGCGGGTCGGCTCGTATTTTGTAAAAAAAAAAAAAAAAAATAAATTAAAAAAAAACCTACAGCACCGATTGATTCTCTGGGCCAAAAAGCAGAGGTTTTTTCAACGTCTATTGCCCTCCCCCACCACAACTACCGAACTGACTGTAGTGACAAACTCATCATAACATAAGCAATTTTGTGACGGTGTGAGATGAGGGGGAGGGGTTTAAATGGTGTGACGTCACATTTTGGCATATTAAAAAAGCAATGTTAGAAAAGAATTTTAATCAATAAATTTATATTACAATTTATTAAAATAATTTAAAAAAAAAACGCACAATAACGGCTAAAATTTTAATATTACTTAAAAAAAAACAACTCTCTAACTCATCCCCCCCCTTTCAAAATTCATCGCCCCCCCCCCCCCCCCCCCCGAAAGAAATTAAATTCATATAGAAAATATATACTTTTAACAAAGTCTACCCCCCCCCCCCCCACCCCGGAGAAAAAGTCTGGAAGAAGCACTGAGAGGAACATGCAGACGTTGTCTTCAAAATGGTAGCCTCCGTTTCACTTTCATGATTTTAGTTAAATCCATAACTATTCCTGCTTTTATTCATTTTTTTTATTTTCATTTTCCAAACAGGCTCCACCTTCTTTAAAAAAAAATGGTCGAAGGGATTTGGGAGCAGCCGATCCCTCCTCCTCCGCCCGCTGTTCAACGGTAGGCCTATATGCTTTTCTCCCTAATCTAGTTCTTTATTTGTGTCTTTTCGCCACATCTTAAAATTTAATGTAATAGCTCTACAATTAACATTATTAAAAATATAATAGTCCTATGCATATTATATTTATGAATGACGACGCACATTGTTATATAATGTTAACGTTGTTCTCTTAGTGTTTTTTCAGCAGGCTGGGAAAATGTACCATAATATTTTGGTAAAACAAATAGATACAGTAAAAAGTAAACATTTTCCTAGTCATGTGACCTGCCGATTGTAAACAGACGTGATGTGTCGTTGATGTGGGAATCAATACATCATAGTTTTTGATAGACAAAGAATATGAGTAATGCTACCTTATTTATTTTAGATTAGTTAAACCATCCAGTCATAGTTTATACTTTCTAAGTAATTAAAGGCAGTCACTATTCTCAAATAAAAATTAAAATAAAAAGGCCAGACTACTCCTTCCTACAATCTTTGAATCTACAACTTACAACTACACTCAACTCAACATGGGGCCTATTACATAAAACAATAACATTATATGATTATAAGTCAAGTCTTATGATTAAGTTCATTAACATTAAAAAACATTAACTAACTAGTGACAGTGAGTACTTTTGGGAGTAATAATGCGTTGGGCATAGATCTACTTACTAGAACTATGTTAGGCATTGTTAGGTACAGACTGAGAGACTCACCACTCTCACTTCTCAGTTCTCCAAGACCAAGTCAGGGCAAGCAGACTCATTAAACTTATAGTATTACTTATAGACTATAAACTAGGCATTTTGATTTCTGCTGTTTCGATGCAGAAAAACCACTTTCAGACTTTTTAACCCTCTTAAGACGTAGCTTTTTTAGAGAGCCGGTGCTAAGAAGACGGAGCCTACTTTCAAGTTTTGCACTTGTATCACAAAAAAATTTTGAAAAAAATAAACTAATTATTTTACATGCATAAAAATATATATTATTTGTTAGGAAATTGAATGAGCTAATATGATTTTTATAAATCTAATAAAAATCTCAACATACATTTATGTGAGCTTTCTGATTTGCATAATTTATGCACGAAAAAAATTTGAATGCACTAAATTACAGTAAATTTGTATAAAAATACGTTTTTTCTCTCTGTAATGCTAATCTAAATAATACACAAACATCTATTCAATAATCTGAACTAATTTACTGATTATTATTTCTACATTAGAATTTCTAAGTATATTTTTAGTATATTTTGATGACTGGACTGTTGGACATAAGAAAATTTACGATAGGACTCACGGCACTAAAAAAATCGATAAAAAACAAAAAAATGAGGCAAACTTTCAATGGAAGTCGCCATTGAAGTGCTAGATATGTACTATAACAGTTAGAAGCAATCTGATTGGCTGATACGATACTAGAAAGCCAATCGTGTGGCTTCTACTATCACGGCTGAGACCCGGCCGATAGATCGGCCGGTCGTCTTTTTGGCTATAAAACCGGCGGCCGATAGATCGGCCCGGGCGTCTCAAGAGGGTTTTAAAGTGTACGTGTAGAAATTCTCCATTTTTTTAATAGGAATCGAAGCATAAAATCATAGTCATAGGACTGATTAGTTAGGTCATATATGCTATATGACATACTTTTCTAAAGTTAGTCTATATTATATAAGCCTAGCTAGTTTGAGCTACATAAAGGTTTAATGTATTATGGATATTGAGTCTGGTCTTAAACAATTTTCGGGTGTCCCCAATAAATACTGTAGGCCAACCCTGTATCATACTCAATTGTATTTAATAAAGTAATAGTTAATACAGTGACAATTTTTTATTAGGGTTTATGCGCATAGTCAACACTTTTATGTAATACTAATAAATAGTTAAAACTTTTGCTTGTTATGTTCATGATTAGTTGACGAGATTTAATGCTTATGCCATGCTCATTAAATGTTCATCTAAAATAAAACAACTATTGGCCTAAACAATTTTAGCATTACTATGTATGCTCACTTTGATTTTAAAAATAAAACAAGTACAAATATTATGTTTATATTATGTTTCAAGACAGCTGAGTTCAGTGTAGATTTTATTAAGTATAACTAACGTTTTAAGTAATGATATATGTTTTCAGGTAGTTCGAAGTGAAAAACTCAAGAAAAATGAAGCGCAGCAATCGAAGTGAGTCTGATAGTCAAATTGTTGTCAAGGACTCAACTCCACTAATCAAGACAAAGTCTCAGGATATTCAAGATGGTCAGTAATTTTTAGTTACTTAATTTAACATGGGGATTTCGCTGTTATTTAAGTAAATTTAGTATGTATACCAATCGCAAGTAAAATTGTGAACACGAATCACTGATAAATTTTAAGGATTATTTTAATATTCTTGTGTATTTATATAGCAGCATACATAAGTAAAACAAAAGTAAATTTTGATCAGTTTATTATTATGCTAATTTCGATTTCATTTCGATATCTAGTAACGAATCCATTCACTTAATGGTCACTTACTGCATTACCATGAACCTAGATTTACTGAATTTATATTTACAGAAATAAAGTTGTTACTAGTTCTATGTCCTCCCATTAAATGCAGTGTATCCTACAGCTGTAGCAGACTAAGAAATAGTCTGTCCAGAACAGTATCTAAACAGCTGTTTGTTTTCCTTATGTTATCTTACACACAATGTGCCTTCTAGAACAGGCTTGACTCTGATATTGCCAATATCATCTAGGAAGCTTTTGGATGACGAATCATACATCCAGCTTATTTATTCCTGTGTAGTCCTTGAGGAGCAAAGGGTTGCAGTGTAGGCCCTATTGATTTGGGGCAGCTCCCTTTAATTTCAGCTGACAGCCTTTGATTTTCATGCTGTCTTCCTCCAAGATTTTCTAGGTCTGCCTACTTTTCTCTTTCCTTGTGGGTTCCGTTACAACATTCGCTTCTCAATTTCTTTATCTGCACTCCTCTGGGTGTGTCCAATCCATCCCAATTCTGGGATTTTAAATTCCCCGTCTATGAGCTGTTATCTTGTGGATTGCCACAGGTTGGATATGGAGATTTTGCCTGGCCATTTTTGTTTTAAATTGTGTTGTAGCTACTTGATAGTGAAGGACTGTAGCCTGTTACATACATCCAATTTGATTTTTTTCTTCATATTTAATTGTAATGTTGGATGGGATTTCCTCCAATAAAATTATTTTATTTAGTATTACATGTTATGCACCGTATATGCAATAGTTTCAGATTTCAGCCTGTTTTTCTTTTTGAATTTACTTCTGTAGTCTTTGTCTATCCAAAAACACTACAAGTCAGTAGTTGATTGGTTTTTGGAGTTGTCTCTCCTAGATTGGTTGCTGTCCCCAGCTACTGATCCTCATCAAACTTGGGGGCTTTTCAGATAAATAACCATGAACTTTACAGAACTGACCATGCAGATTTGTTGTTCTATTTTTGTATTATCAACATATCACAACCTATGAGAAATTATGTACAGTTATTTTAATACATTTTATTTAAACAACTATCATGAATAAGTAAATTATCATTAACTAATTAAAGTGCTCATATAATGTTGACTACTTCAGCTGACTGGTAATGCATGATGACATTATTTAGGTTTCTCATAGTAGGAAGTGGCTTTAAAAATTTTCATTCTGCTCAATGAGAAATCTAGAAAAGACAAATGGTATGTTAATAAAGCAGTTTATTGCAGAGATTTTATACCAGGTTTTTCTGCATTTGTTCCTTGTTTTAATATTATGTATATTTTGTTATTATGTTTGGATCATGTTGAGTTACATGTGATCTTCTATTATGTAATTAGTTGCTTTAAAATTAGTTTAATTCTTTATAATGATAATATATTCAAATTGTTTTAAAAAATTTGCAAACTATAATGACTGGTATAAAGATGCCAAATTGTAAATTTAGAATTTCTTAAAATTAAATTTTGGATGGATTAAACAGAAAATCATTATTCAGGAACCATTGGTCAGAATTTTAAACAATTTTCACCATGAAACCAATGTTAAAAAGCATTAGGACTAATATAAATAGTCTCATTTCAAACCAGTATGGAGGGTCACACATAGATATCATATATGTTTTGATACATTTCTTTCAGTATTATCATTGTATAATTATTTATTAATGATTTGTTGTTTTAGGCTGGCTAATTATCTTATTCTGCCTAATTACTTGTGTGTCATTAAGACAACAGCTCCTTGTCTCACTACTGTTTACTTAGCATTATAAATAACCCAATGATTAATGGTATTTGTGTACACATGGGCCCACTACTGCGACACACTGGAACCCACTGGAATGTCTTTGCTGTCAACAGGCTGAAGGTGCCATGTTGATCAGACCAGATTGTTTGAAACTATCTTTAGAAAACTTGTAGTAGTAATATGAGTATATCTGTAAAAGGTTTGGATTTTGTTCTCGTTATTTAAATTGAGATGTTTTAATTCTCAGACATGTCTTTTAACTAAATTCATGTATTTTTTAATATTTGTTTTCTTGTACTTTTACTGCGTCGATATCTAAAACATGATTTTTTTACTTACTTTTTAAATTTTATTTTGATAGCAATTGTAAAATTCATAAATGCACTTGAAAAATAAATATGATAGATAACTAAAGTCATATTCACATTTATCATATTCTAATAATTTGTTTTTGAGTTACATGAAATACACTACATTTAGTTTTAAGAACTTGCAAAGTGTAATAAATTTTATCTACAGACTTAATACCCATTTGAAAATATTTGCCCCGATATTTTCATCTCAATCTTTTGATTTCATTTACTTTCTTTTTAAACCATTTTAACTTGATCATTTTATTTAAGCACTGTATAATTAAATTCATATTTTTATAAAGTTTTCAACAATATAACTCTTCTCTTCTAAAATCACTTTTGTTTTGCCAGGGTCATCTGTGGTCAGCTGGTGGAGAGAACTGCGGCCGTACAGCATGTACGTGCTGCTCACCCTCCTACTGGCCTACCTGCTCAACCAGCTTGACCGGTACATGCTGGCCATCACCATCATGCCCATGGCCCAGGAAATCAAATTTGGAGACCAGGGTTGCATGAAGAATGAGTCCAGCCATGATAAAAGTAGCAATGTAACTTGTGGGGCTGTGACTGAAAGCAGGTACAGATTTTATACTGATAGTGTGTTTTATAAGATTTACATTTTTCTGAGATCTTTATTGTTAGGTCTTAGAGACTAAAATAACAAGGGTTTGAGTTTTGCTTTGGTACTTTGGAAGAGATAAAGGTTAAAACTACTTACTTTTATAAATTAGATAGAGTTTAGGTTCAGTTAAAGGGCAACACTGGTGAATGTAAAAGCATTTGGCTGAAAGTTTGGATCTCTGTTTGGACTTGTGACTGTAGAACGTCAGTGAGTCCATCCAGCTCTGATGGGTACTTTACTTACACTGGTGAAAGTAAAGGCGGCTGGGCATGGTGCTGACCACACCATCCCTTCATTTACCGAGGTCAAGAAACATATAACCTATACTTCATCTGCCCAAATGATTCCCAGGTCTAAAGAGGACCTTGACTTTTTTTAAAGATGCATTTATAATTGTTTACCTGTTAAGGATAAGATATAGCTGAAAAGCCAGAGTGATGCCACTTTCCCTTTTAGGATTTTATAAAGGCTTAAGACTTGGGTTAAATTTGTGTTAGACATTGTTATTAGCCATTAACTTCAAAGTATTATTAAATCTCTGTTTCTATTAAAAAAGGAAAGCAATATATATACCATTTTTTTGTTGTCAGGAGTAGAGTTGAACTATTGAAAGAGTACCTAAAACGTTAACTAAACCTTCCTGACTAATGTTCTGCAAAGTTGTGCCTTTGTGATAAACTTAAATAATATACTGAAGCCACACATTGCAGTTTGACTTTCTGTCCCATTCCACAAGTTATTCTTGGTGCACCATGGTTTATCTTGTTCCCAGTTATAGTAAAAAAAGAACAAGCAACTACAGAATTAGCATATGTATTTGAAACAGAGTTCAAGTAATTATTAGTTCAATTACTTGAGCCAGTGTGGACTATAAAAACACATTGTTACTGTCAGTGCTATCTTACTTGAAATCACCATTTTGATTAACTGTTCACATAATAGCAAATTCTATTTAAAGCTAACTGGGTTAGGTTAGAAGTTTCTAACCTTAGGTTAATAACGTACAGGGTGAGGACAAGTGAGGTTGTTGACTAGGTGGGGAGGGGGGGGGGGGGTGCATGTTTTATCAATTGTTATTTTGGGTGAATATAAAATACATTCTGCTTCTAAATATTGTGGGATGTTTAATAAAGAAGACACCTTTCAGTCTGGCAGGTGGAATAGAGTTCACCTGTTTTCCAGTAAGTAATGTTTCTCTTTAGACCTAGTGATCCTTTGGGCAGAGGAAGTAGAGTATATGTTTCTTAACCTCATCATTTGAAGGGAAAGTCTTATCTGGTTTTAGAGATGAGAGAAGGCCAGTATTATGAGTGGGAAAGATGAAACTACTGTAGATTCAGCTTGTTCAGAATGCTCTAAAAAATAAAAAAACATGTTGCCATTTACAGTCTGTGATGCTATACTACTGTAGATTCAGGGTGTTCAGAATGTTCTAGAACAATAAAAAACCTGTTGCCATTTGCAGTCTGTGATGCCATACTACTGTAGATTCAGGGTGTTCAGAATGTTCTAGAACAATAAAAAAACATGTTGCCATTTGCAGTCTGTGATGCCATACTACTGTAGATTCAGCTTGTTCAGAATGTTCTAGAACAACAAAAAAACATGTTGCCATTTGCAGTCTGTGATGCCATACTACTGTAGATTCAGCTTGTTCAGAATGTTTTCGGACAGAAGCAAACATTTGTTCCCTCGTAGCAGCCATCCCATTTAACACAATGTTTCATTGTTGGTTGGGCACCAGCTGGGTTAACACTTACAATAGAGAACAAAAGCTATGGATTTTCCCCTTGATGTTTGTATCAGCTTGTTTTATACCTGGCTGCTGAGTAGGTTTTTTAAAATGGCAGTTACAGCATAAGTCAATAAAATGTGTTGACTACCAGGATGTTTCTATTTATACAGTTTGAGCAATGAATAATTTTGCATCTATTACTAATACTATTTGTACAGTTTGAGCAAATGATAGATTCTTTGTCCATTACTGTTTATACAGTTTCAGAAATAAAATATTTTAAATAAAAATACACATTTAGTAACAGAAAAAATATAACTTTTCACTCTATTCTGAAACACATGTTTAAAAAAACTGAACGTTGGTTCTTGCAAAACTTGCCCTTTTATCATGGCCCCGGAGAATGTAGAGCAAGTCCTTCATGACTACCCCTTGTAAAACTAGGTGCAATCCAAACACTGGTCCATATACACCCCACTCAAGGAAAAACTATATGGGGCACCCGCAGATCTCGAGGCCACAGTTCAGTTCTTCCACAAAAATGTCATTGTTGTTTAAATCCTCCAACATAAATAAAGAACGCAGAAGAAAAAAAAGAAGAAAAGACTATTCATAACTTCAAAGGAAAAAAATAAAACGAGTTATCTCTCTTGCTACTGACACTACACTAATAAGACCTGACTCATGGTTTAATGAAATAGAAATGAGAAAGTATTGATAAAATGTATGATGTGCTAAATGAACTTAAGTGTGTACTAAATTAATTCTCTTAGCACATAACGAAGCACAAATTCAACATTGTACATACCAGTGGCGGAACTAGAAAAAAAGGGCCACCCCGCAAAATTTTTTTTAGCCCCCCTATATATATTTATATATATATATATATATATATATATATATATATATATATATATATATATATATATATATATATATATATATATATAACAAAGGGAAAATGAATATACAAGAGCGTGGGTGGTGTCTATAGAATAAAGATAATCCAACCGCAGCTAAGGTAATCTTTTTAGTAAACAACCATCAAGTCAAAAATGCAAGGACATTAAAAAAAATATTTAACTAGCAAAATTTATTATGGTCGGCTCTGCCCCCCCCCCCCCCCCCCTCGCATTACGGGGTCTGGCGGCACTATAGTTTCACCCCTGGTACATTCATCATTTCTATAGTGGTGTCATCAGACTGACACAGCCGTTGGGAAAGGTAGGAGTTTGGGGTGAGTTGAGAAATAACCGGCCACCATTTAAATATTTTTTTTAGCTCAAGCCAAATACAATTATTTGTTGCTTTACTGAATAACTTCAAATCCTTTTTGCTGTCTATGTGTTTAAATTATACAGTTCTAAACTTTTCTTTATAAAAGAGTCAATTGTTCATCAAAATCATCCCAGTATTTGTGGGATAGATAGATTGATAGAAACTTGGTTTTTTATTTTGGTGTGTTTACCGTAAAAATACATACATATCATTAAATCTAAGCAGTTGGTAAGAAAAATAAATTCGCTGTCCATATAAATGAGTGGCCAAATGGTTTCTTATGGAACATTATACTAAACCTTATATGAAACAGAGGAACTCTACTTCTTCTACCCTAACAGGAAAAGATAATGATGCACTAAACAGAAGAATAAGATTACTAACTCATGTCAATCCAGAGGCGTAGCGACCCTTCCCGGCACCCGGGGACAAACTTTTCGATTTGCACCCCCCCTCAAGATTTCGATTTGCACCCCCCCCCCCCCTCTCAAGATTTCGATTTGCACCCCCCCCCCCCCTCAAACTTTTGATTTGCACCTCCCTCAACCTTTCAATTTATTTTTCCAACCCATTTTGGCGCCCCCCTAAGGTTGGCGCCCGGGGACATATGTCCCCCTCGCTAGGCTACTGTGTCAATCTGTCTAAAACTAACTCTGATTTACATTGTGGTTTTCAAATTTTTAATACATTTATTTATTTGAATACTTGTAGCTGCCTGGCGATACACAGCTCAAATGGGACGTCATTATGCAAGTGGGACTACAATGGTCAAGGCTGGGCATATCAGATCCTGGCCGGTCCTGTCTTCATACTTATCTACACCTTTGCTGGTATATTTATTGGGTTCGCTGCTGACCACTACAACAGAAAGCTGATGTTGGCCTTTTGTCTGATATTCTGGTCGGCCATGACTCTGTTGACTGGTTTAGTGAAGGAGTATTGGCAGCTGGTGATACTGAGGTTTCTGTTGGGATTGGGGTAAGTGTTTGCTAGGACTGGGGTGTTTGTTTGGACTGGGGTGTTTGCTAGGACTTGGGTAAGTGTTTGTTAGGGCTGGGGTAAGTGTTTTTTTTAGGGCATATTTCAACATTTTTTCTCTTATCTTTTTTTTTATTGTGGATACTTAAAACATTTGTTTTTATGTGTAATTATTGGGGTATATTTTTATGGATGTTAAATTATTACTCCTCCATTTATTGCAGTGTTTGTGATTTACTTATGATTCAAGCTAATAATTTAAACATAAATTCACAATGATTTTATGAAACCATAAATTAGTTTTTTATTTTTTTTTAAATCTAGAATTTTTTAAAATCAATTTTTAATTAAATTTAAAATTGCTAAAAGTCAAGTCATAAGTTTTATTTCTCGTTTGAATCCACCTATCTCTTATTACTACCTAACTCATAAAACTCACAGTTGTTAATGGCATGCAATGACAGAAATAATTTTAGAGGTACCAATTAAAGCTGAGAGAACCTGAGCTTTAAATTCCGACCAGGGCCTTATCATAAGCTATTAGTCCAACACTGACCTTCTCATATTTTTTTTAATAATATCAGTCAATACATTCTTTTATTATTCACAATAGCATAAGAAAAAGTGATGTATTTTTTAACATATAAGATGACAAGGAGTATAAGATGACCTTCTTATTCTGCTCTCTTAATTGAATTTATGTTGGAGGATTTAAACAAGTCCAACTTAGTTGATGATTGACTGTGGTCTCCACAATTAAAATATAGTTTGGAATAAAAGCAACCCTTTAAAACATTTTTTGTCAAATATTCTCTTGGTTTTAAAAAAAATTTCTTCTTGTACATTAAAAAAATACTATTACATTTTTAAACAAGAAAGGTCAAATGAAGTAGAGTTTATCTGTTTATAGGCATTTTGATGCAGTATGTTCTTTCTCTATACTTTTTTTAGTAATCGCAGTGACATCCAACACTTATACTTGTCAACCAAGTTTGAGAATTTCTGGCTTGTAATCGTATGAGTGAATAGTAGAGCCAAAAATCTAGAGTTCAGGTCACTGGTTAGTCATAGCACATCCCTGAGTCCACCCAGCTCTGATGGGTACCTAACTCACATTAGGGAAAGTAAAAGCGGCTGGGTATAGTGCTGGCCACACTATCTCTTCTTATGTCAAGGTCACTGAAACAGGTGAACTCTACTCCAACAGCTCCATGCGCCATCAGGTTTGAAAAGGAAACTTTACTTTAATCATATGTATATCTTAACCCTTGACCTTTAACCCCCTCAGTGAAGCGGGAAGTACCCCATTTGCTGCCTCCCTGATATCTTAACCCTTGACCTTTAACCCCCTCAGTGAAGCGGGAAGTACCCCATTTGCTGCCTCCCTGATATCTTAACCCTTGACCTTTAACCCCCTCAGTGAAGCGGGAAGTACCCCATTTGCTGCCTCCCTGGTATCTTAACCCTTGACCTTTAACCCCCTCAGTGAAGCGGGAAGTACCCCATTTGCTGCCTCCCTGATATCTTAACCCTTGACCTTTAACCCCCTCAGTGAAGCGGGAAGTACCCCATTTGCTGCCTCCCTGATATCTTAACCCTTGACCTTTAACCCCCTCAGTGAAGCGGGAAGTACCCCATTTGCTGCCTCCCTGATATCTTAACCCTTGACCTTTAACCCCCTCAGTGAAGCGGGAAGTACCCCATTTGCTGCCTCCCTGATATCTTAACCCTTGACCTTTAACCCCCTCAGTGAAGCGGGAAGTACCCCATTTGCTGCCTCCCTGATATCTTAACCCTTGACCTTTAACCCCCTCAGTGAAGCGGGAAGTACCCCATTTGCTGCCTCCCTGATATCTTAACCCTTGACCTTTAACCCCCTCAGTGAAGCGGGAAGTACCCCATTTGCTGTCTCTCTGATATGTTAACCTTTGACCTTTAACCCCCTCAGTGAAGCGGGATGTACCCCATTTGCTGCCTCCCTGATTGCGGACTATTTCACCCAAGCTATGCGAGGCACTGCCATGGGAATATACAACTTTGGCATCTACTTTGGTTATGGCTTGTCTTACGCTGTGGGGAACTTTATCACAGTGGCAAACATTAATGGACAGGTCAGTTTTTATTTGTCATAACATATATACATGGCTACATATGAATGGACAGGTCAGTTTTTATTTGTCATAACACATATACATGGCTACATATGAATGGACAGGTCAGTTTTTATTTGTCATAACAAATATACATGACTACATATGAATGTACAGGTCAGTTTTTATTTGTCATAACATATATACATTACTACATATGAATGTACAGGTCAGTTTTTATTTGTTATAAAACATATTACTTGCTGCAAATATGAATGGGCCTACCTTGCAGCTATTATGTCAGTTTTAATTGTCATAAAACATAACTTGCCATTAATATGAATGGACAGGACAGTTTTAATTGTCATAAACCAAATACATTGCTGCAAATATGAATGTACATCTCAGTTTTTATTGTCATAAAACATATTACTTGCAGCAAATATGAATGCAAAGGTCAGTGTAATTGACATATAACATATACCTAGCCATGTTGAATAGATGACTGTGTTTACAATTTAATTGCACCGTTCACTGCAGAAGTGTCATAAGTATTACGAGCCGACCCGCAGCGTATCATACGCCGCTATTTAGTTGTTTTATCTTCTACTTTTCAGTAATTCATAGTTTGTGAATTCGACAGCACCAATGCTGCCATTGAAAATATTTGCTTTAAAACACTATCAGTAGCTCGTTAAGGACGATAACCCCTCCCCCCCCCCTTCCTTTCCCCAACCCAAATTATCTGGCCCTAATAGCTGTTACTAAATCCGGCTCTACGATTGTAAACATTTAGCGTGAACCACAGCTTACCAGGCCATGTGGGGGTGGGGGTGGTAGGGTATAGCCTAGCGAGGAAGAGAGGGGACTGCTAGGCAAGCTTACAGCTTGGTGTTTTCTATCATCTCCAAGAAGAGAATTATATATATAGATTGCGTGTATGTGTCAACTAGCATTGAAAATGAAGTTTTTGTTTAAAACCAATGTCAGTGAACTGTTTTTAAACTAGGGCTGGTGCTGGGCCTTCATACTAATGTCAGTGAACTGTTTTAAACTAGGGTTGGCGCTGGGCCTTCATACTAATGTCAGTGAACTGTTTTAAACTAGGGTTGGCGCTGGGCCTTCATACTAATGTCAGTGAACTGTTTTAAACTAGGGCTGGCGCTGGGCCTTCATACTAATGTCAGTGAACTGTTTTTAAACTAGGGTTGGCGCTGGGCCTTCATACTAATGTCAGTGAACTGTTTTTAAACTAGGGTTGGCGCTGGGCCTTCATACTAATGTCAGTGAACTGTTTTAAACTAGGGCTGGCGCTGGGCCTTCATACTAATGTCAGTGAACTGTTTTAAACTAGGGTTGGCGCTGGGCCTTCATACTAATGTCAGTGAACTGTTTTAAACTAGGGCTGGCGCTGGGCCTTCATACTAATGTCAGTGAACTGTTTTAAACTAGGGCTGGCGCTGGGCCTTCATACTAATGTCAGTGAACTGTTTTAAACTAGGGTTGGCGCTGGGCCTTCATACTAATGTCAGTGAACTGTTTTAAACTAGGGTTGGCGCTGGGCCTTCATACTAATGTCAGTGAACTGTTTTTAAACTAGGGTTGGCGCTGGGCCTTCATACTAATGTCAGTGAACTGTTTTAAACTAGGGTTGGCGCTGGGCCTTCATACTAATGTCAGTGAACTGTTTTAAACTAGGGCTGGCGCTGGGCCTTCATACTAATGTCAGTGAACTGTTTTAAACTAGGGCTGGCGCTGGGCCTTCATACTAATGTCAGTGAACTGTTTTAAACTAGGGTTGGCGCTGGGCCTTCATACTAATGTCAGTGAACTGTTTTAAACTAGGGTTGGCGCTGGGCCTTCATACTAATGTCAGTGAACTGTTTTTAAACTAGGGTTGGCGCTGGGCCTTCATACTAATGTCAGTGAACTGTTTTAAACTAGGGTTGGCGCTGGGCCTTCATACTAATGTCAGTGAACTGTTTTAAACTAGGGCTGGCGCTGGGCCTTCATACTAATGACAGTGAACTGTTTTAAACTAGGGTTGGCGCTGGGCCTTCATACTAATGTCAGTGAACTGTTTTAAACTAGGGCTGGCGCTGGGCCTTCATACTAATGTCAGTGAACTGTTTTAAACTAGGGTTGGCGCTGGGCCTTCATACTAATGTCAGTGAACTGTTTTAAACTAGGGTTGGCGCTGGGCCTTCATACTAATGTCAGTGAACTGTTTTAAACTAGGGCTGGCGCTGGGCCTTCATACTGCCTGGAATTCCAGGGATAGCTATTGGCATTCTGATAGCACTGACGGTCAAGGAGCCAGACAGAGCCAGTAAAGTGAGCAGTGAGAAAGATCTGGAAGATTCCGTCACCACCCCGGCTGCTAGGGAAGCCACACCCCCACTGAAAGAGAGGCTGATAAAAGTCCTGCGTGCTTTCATCAGTCCGTCACTTCTGCTGTTGTGTCTAGCTGGCTCTATCCGCAATGCAGGTAAAAAATTTAAAATCAGCATTAAGTAATGCAGGTAAAAAGGTTTTGCTCATTGGACCATTAAGTAATGCAGGTAAAATAGTTTAAACTCATAATTAAGTAATGCAGGTAAAATAGTTTGAACACATAATTAAGTAATGTAGATGAAAGAGTTTAAAATCATTATTAAGTAATGCAGGTAAAATAGTTAAACCTTGTCAGATAATGTTGATAAAATAGTTTTAAATCAGCATTAAGTAATGTAGGTAAAATAGTTTAAAATCATCATTAATGCAGGTAAAAAAGTTTGAACTCATCATTAAGTAATGTTGGTAAAATAGTTAGAACTCATCATTAAAAAATGCAGGTAAAATAGTTGAGCTCATCATTAAGCAATGCAGATCAAATAGTTTAAAATCATCATTAAGTAATACTGGTAAAAATTAGAATCCATCCAACAGGTGGCTATGTGTGGGCCAACAACTCTCTTATAATCTGTCCTACTTGTGTATGCCTACAACTCTCTTACAATCCATCCAACAGGTGGCTATGTGTGGGCCTACAACACCCAGCCCTACTTTGATGCCACCAACGTCTCCAAGGAAACCGTGGGCTCCTACATGTCCTGGATCCCCCTGGCTGGAGGCAGCCTGGGCGTGTTGTTTGGTGGCTTCATCTCAGACAGAGTGGTCAAGAACCGCGGCCTGTATGCCAGGATTGTTGTCTTGGTGGCCAGTCAGGTGAGAGGGGTCAGTTCAGTCCCTGGGGTGGTAACATGGGTGGGGGGATGCTGTTCTGACATGAAGCTTGTGACAGAAGGCATTGTGACAGAAGGCTTTGTGACAAATGGCATTGTGAAAGAAGGCATTGTGACAGAGATTCCAATATAAAACAGTCATTCATCAACACACAAATAAAAGAAATGTGGAGAAAATAGTTAATAAATCAATTAAATGTAATTTGAATGTACTGTTCTTTGTTTGCCAAATAAACCTATATTTTTCTGCATTGAAGTCACAGTATGTTGCTGAAATATCATTTAGAGATTAATTTAGATAATTAAAAAATGTAATTGAGCAACCTATACTGTATTAGCTATGCTTTCTTAAAGCATTGTCTAATCTTTTATTTTGTAAATATATTTTTGTTCATAAATGTGTGTGTATTTTGACATTCTTTTAGTTTCATAATTTTTGAGTTAATGTTTTTTTATTTTCTCCAGCTGGTCGCCGCCCCTTTTGCAGCAGGTGCTTTGTTCCTTGATGTTCCCTATGCCTTTATTAGTTTGATCCCTGCCAATGTTCTTGGTAAGTTGGGGTCATTAGACAACCCTATTTATATTAAACACTGTTTATTTTAACCCTTTTTAACCTATAATTTTAGTGTTTAATCATGCTGATGTTAATTTTATTCCTACCAATGTTCTTGATAAGTTGGGGTCATTAGACAACCCTATTTACTTTGAGAATATTAAACACTTTGTGTTAACCCTTTTTACTCTATAATATTAGTGTTAAATGATGCTAATGTTAATTGGATTCCTAAAATAAATTATGACAATTTAAAATCTGTCTCTCATTCTTAAGTCATGTTTTATATTGTCTTAAGTTCAATATAGCATAACATTATAAGTGTATACTATTTGGCCTATTTTAGAATAAATTTAAAAATTAACAGTTAAAAATTTTTTTCAATTTAAACAAAAATTATCAGACTTTTGTAATCTGGCATTCATCCTCAAGACATCCTTTACCATAGTTTCTTCCAGGCATCCCAAAGAAAGTCTAACCCCCCCCCCTCTCCCGAACAAAATGGGATTTATATAGAAAATATTTACTTATAAAAGTGTCCGCCCCACCAGAAATTTCAAGAGTTCTTTACAATGCCATAAATTTAATGCAGTTCAAGCTTATAATTGTTTGTCTGGCCAGGTGAAATGTGGGTCGGCGTGACACTGGCCGTGGCCGTGGAGCTGGTGCCCAGCCAGGTGCGCACGTCTGCTGTGGCCGTGTACCTGTTCATCATAACCAACATTGGCGGGAACATCCCACTGCTGGTGCCCCCAATCACTAAGTCATTTGAAAACAGCGGCTTCACTAAAGCTCAGTCTCTCAGAGGTAATGTACTAGCTAGTGGATCCCTATAGTAGTCATGTAGTCTAAAGTTTTATACTGCTGCCAGCAACTTTTTTTTGGTATAAGATAAGGTAACCGTTTTAGACAGATGAAAAAAGAGTTTATATATGTCTCAGGATGATCGTGTAACCAATTTAATTGCCAGTTACCATCACAGACTCTTATTTCCAGGGACCTATTAAAATCTGTTTTACTTTGATCGCAGCAAAAAAACATTTTTACCACTTTCCAGTGTAAACATACAACAATAATTTGGTCTTTTTTATGTATCCTACAAAAAAACCAATCAGAACTGAGTATATTTATCATACCTTTTTAAATTTTAATTTAATCTAAATACGGTACATTTATCGTAGTTCACAAACAACCAATCAGAATACAGAATATTTACTGTGGTTCACAACCAATCAATCAGAATAGTTCACAACTAACTATTCAGAATACAGAATATTTTTTTTTGTAGTTCACAATCAAACAATCAGAATAGTTCTTGACTAACCAATCAGAATACAGAACATTTTTTATAGTATGAGAGAATCTTTTTTTCATTGTTCACAACATTCATCAAACCCAACCTAGCTACTTCTTATTTCAGGAGCGCTGTATATCTTGTACCCTGGATTATTTCTCCTGGGGGGATTTTTGTTTCTGCTGACCATGTTTGTTGTGAAGAGGGACCAAAGGCGTGCACAGATGGAAGTGGTCACTATGGAGGACCCGTGAACATAATCAGTTGGCTTGATTGTTATCATCTAATTAACTTTATTAGTGGTTTGGTTGTTATCAAGTCTAATTAACTTAATCAGTGGTTTGGTTGTTATCAAGTCTAATTAACTTCATCAGTGGTTTGGTTATTATCAAGTTTAGACATAGAGTACAAACCATAACATATCTAGTGCCGTTGAAATACTTTATTTAACAATTAAAACGCCCCACTACTAGTCATAACAAATATCCTTTAAATAGGTTAGAACTCAAGGCATATAGTATAATACAAACACATCCTTCTTATTGAAATAGTTTTAAAAATCCAACCATCATTTATTAGTGTTTTCAAATATTTTAACAATTAATTCAAAGCATGAACCATAACAAATTTTGGCATTTTGAAATATTTTAACAATTAATTCAAAGCATGAACCATAACAAATTTTGGCATTTTGAAATATTTTAACAATTAATTCAAAGCATGAACCATAACAAATTTTGGCGTTTTGAAATATTTTAACAATTAAGTCATAGCACATGTCATGACAGGTCTTTGTGTTATTGAAATTATTTTACTATCATGAGAAACAGTACAAAAACAATGTTTATGTCAGTGAAACAGTTTATTGGTTGATATTCTAGCATAATCCATTTAAAAAATGTACTAATTCATTTTTCACATTCAAGCACAAACTATAAGAAATCTCTTGATCATTTGAATAGCTTTCAGATGGGTACACATGAAGACCTATGAAGAAATCTGTAATCTTTGTTTGTATATATCTCTCTAATTCCTGGCATACTTACTGCTCAATACATATCTCTGTTATTATGTATATTTGTTTGTAACCCTACGCTACCCTTGAATATTGTTATAGGTTTTTTCTGTATACCAATGTCTCTAAATGCCACAAAAATAAAAAATAAAACTGAATGTTAGATAACTCGTTGTAAACTGTAAGCTAATTAAACTAATTAAAGATAATTAACTTGCTCATGTCAACCCTAATACAAATCCCACAAGTTTTAAGCCTAGCCCTAACACTAAACTTAGTAATACAATAAACCTTACAACTAAACACATTGTTTTGAAAAAGTTGATTTAGTTGAGAGATTTAGTTTCTTGTCAAACTCTTTAACAAAGTATACCACACAAACAACTAAAACAATCTCTGTTATGTACTTAGCTTGTTACCTTAATTATTGAGGGATTTACCCATAACTTAAAGCAAGCAGTAGATCATGACGAGCCCTTAAAACATAAGGAGTTTACCATTATCGACCTAGCTTGTAATATAACTTATGGCTAGTGAAAATGTACTAATATTAGCGGATCAAAAAACAAAATTAAAAACGTATAAAGTATGTGCAGTTAAAAAATATGAGATAGCAAAACAGAAACAAGATAAAATTTACAAACTGCAACATACTTTTAAACCTGTTGCTCCAAACCTTTTGTCTCCTCCCTCATCTCCCCCCCCCCTCCACAAAAACACATGATGAATTTTTACTAGCATAGAACATCTACACATAAAATTTGTTCTCAAGTAGTCTTCTCATATCTAAATTCAACATCTGCTATGTGAGACTTCTAAATAATTCTCATGCTCTTATTTTAAAGTTGTGCTTATGCCAACAGTTCAGACATTAAGCAATTTATAATAGTACTCCGTAACATCGAAATTTTTCATCACTTTGTATTTATCTTGTTTTCATGTTAGAAAAAAATCAAACTAAATTTTTATTCCTATTTCAAACTTCTTAAAATTATTTTTTAAACTGTGATATTATTTGTGTTCTTTTTGTTTCCATTTTTCTTCCAATTTAAAGTTTGTATTTTTCAATTTGTGGTCATTGCATGAAATATGATCAAACACTATTTTTTCTTCTTAAAAATGTGTTTCACTTAGTTATTTTTAGAATTATTAATTTAGTTAACAGTCAATGAGTTGTGCATAAAATACACCACTAATGTTATTAAGATATTTAACATAAAAGTCCATTTTGTTAAGAATATATTTACAGTAAATACCAATTATGCTACAAAAAAAATTATAACTAAACATTTTATGAAAGCAATTTTTTTAGTAAATCATTTAATAAGACAAAGAAATGTATAGCCAAACGCAATAAATCCTATAAAGATATTTAGTATAACAATTTATGTTTCATATAAGTAAACCCAGTTAATTTTATAAAGATATTTGTAGTAAAACACTGTTTATATTATGAAAATAAATGCCTTAATAGTAAAACCTGTTATGAAGACTTTCCCAAAACTTACATGTCACTATTTATATTCCAAGGTGCATTGTTAAAAATCTTAATTAATTTGCTCTTACTTAACTTTCTGTGTTAATTTATGTTTAAAAAAATGGTTTGGTTTTTTATTAAAAATCATTTTTGTCCTTTCCTATTAGCCATATTGTACTTCCTATTATTGAAATGCAGCTATCAACAAAATTCTAACCTGAAACCTAATTGTACATCTAACCCTGAGAGCTGAGCTAAAAAAAAATCTTTTGTTTCCTTTGTATAGCTGGATGTAAACATATAAAATGCTATTTATTTGCTTTAATAACATGCCAGCAGGCAATAAAACTGAAGTTTACCTTTATAGACCTAGCATGCAATCTAGGGTATGGCAGCTGAAGACGTACCAATACTGTATTCATTTTTCTGTGATTGTTATTTAGCCTCAATACTTAATATGTTATTGGAACAAATAGTTTCTTTATTTGTAAAAGTTAGCAATTTATTTTTTAATAGTTATGCCATTTTAAAGATAATCTCACTTAAAAAGTAATAGAAATGTTTTCTGTTTAAATACTTCAAATAACCATGCAAGATTTTTTATTGAGCCATAACTTGACTTCTTTTGTAAATATATTGTTATCAGATGTTCTTCTTTGTTGACATCCGGTATTTAGTCTCTCTCTTAAATCTGTCAGCTTTTATGTATGTTAATACAATGACTACTGTATTTTAATTGTAATATGTACATTTTCTAATTTTTAATACTACCTGATAACAGGTATTTTTTGTAACTATTTGGTCTCATTTTTCATACAGGGTATTTTTTTTTTTAAAACCTTACAAAATTGCTATTGGTTCCAAACTAAATACAGAGATATCTTTTTAAGGGTTGTCCATAAATGACGTCACACTTGTAGGGGGGAGTGGGGGTCCTTAATTTTGTGACAATGTGTGATGAGGGGGAGGGGGGGGGGGGGGTCAGATGTTGTGCCGTCACACTTTTGCATTATAAAAAAAGTAATTTTAGAAAACGAGTTTTAGCCGTTATTTTGCGTTTTAGAAAACATTGTTATAGGAATTGATCAAAATACTCTGTTTGACAGAGTTCTGACACAATTTTGGAAAAATATCGTTGTTTTAAGAAAAATTCAACTGCAATTTTTAGGGGGGTAGTAAGCTGAGGTGTGATGTCACTTTAGGGGGGGGTCTGGCTTTTTGTGATGATGTGTGACGCAAGGGAGGGGGGGGGGGAGGTAAAAATCATCAAAAAAGCGTGACGTCATATATGGATGACCCCTTATTGAACTGGAAACCTCAAGCAAATATTCTAGTAAATTGAAGTATTTTGGTGGTTTGGTTTGCAATATCTTTTTTTCTTGAGTCTAGGTCTGTCAGTTCTTCTACTTTTGAGCCATGTCCTTCAGTTTTTATCTGAAGAAATCTAAATTCTCTATTTATAGTTGTTGACTTAGATATAATTTTCAAGCTTTTATTTCTTGCTTACGTATTTATCTTACACTTGGTTAAAGGCTGGGCTATTTCAATCTTTCCATTTTTTTTGTAAGTTATTTTAACTTTTGTAACAATAGACATTTGACCAGATTTTTATTTTGGCCAAATAGGTGTGGTTTTTGCCAGCTGGTATCATTGTATTGACATTGTAGTACTTTACTATGTTCAATGTAATGTTTATCTTGTTTCCTTTTTTTGTTTCCTGTAATATGTTACATCTGTTCAATTATTTCAACTACTATTAAAGTAGCTACTCAATACTGGCATTAATAGTTTAAATTGATACCAATGTATTTCACTTACTTTGATCAAACCGGCTTTCAATTTAGCATATTTTATAAACTCTTTCATATTGAAATAATTAATTTAATCAACACTGTAGTATAATAGTAATGGCATCACAGCTGTGTAATGAATAAATGCAGCTCTTCCTTTAAAATTTTAAATCCTGCTACTGAGAAAAGCCTAACACCTAGAATCAAACATGGGTTGTAATTAAAGGTTATTACATTTTAAGTCGTCAGTACTAAAGTATAACATTCAATGTAGCCTCAAGATATTCTTAGAAGAAAATTTTTATAAACATTGCTGTCTGCTTTGATGATTTTTACCTACCCACACTCATAGATCATCACAAACCCCCCCCCCCCCCCCCCCCCCCCCCCCCCCCCATTTCCTACATGCCTTAGCTTACAACCTCAAAATTTCAGTTTAATTTTTTTAAACATCAGTTTCTTTCCAAAATATTGACTGAGCTTAGTCAACATAGATTATATTAATTGATTTATATTACAATTACAAAAGTCATTTTCTAAACCCTTAACTAATTTTAAAAAAATTCTGTTTCTCAAAAGAGTTTCTCAAATCATTATCTCAAATCAGTTTCTCACATTACTTAAAGAAGGCAACAGTTTCAAGTCACACTATCTGACCCCTCCCCCCCCCCCCCCGCTCATCACTTATTGTCACAAAATTATGAACTCCCTCCCCTGGAAGTGTGACGTCATTTAAAGGTGATATTTCTTCCCCCCCCTCTCCCCTTTCCCCCTAATGGATATTGTATTTTATCAAAGACTTTTTATATTCTGTATTCATCTTTTGGGTGAAATGAAAGCAATAAAATAACCCATTTGATCTGTCTTGCTGTTCATCTGTCTCTATCTCTCTGTGTAAATACTGTTTTGGAGATTTTGGAATTTAAGTGCCTTTCTCTCTTAATAAGTATTAACCACTGCAAATTGCATAACAGCTTAGACAAAACATTAATTGAAGGCTTGTGTTTTTCCTACTATCAAAATTTAACTTTCAACATCAGAGAGTCACTTCTTTAAAGTGAGTGATCTTGTCTTTACACCTTAAAATTCTATTTGTTTGAGATATATTTCAATATTTAAAGCTATAGTTAAAAAATTATTGTTGGACTAGAACTGTAAAACTGAATTGAAATTTGGAAGAAAATGGATCTTTAATTAAACAAATAATAATGAGTCCCTTCATATCAGTATTGATTGTTGACACCGAGCAGTAAAGTACAAGTTAAAAATCAATAATCAATATTTTTAATAAATACTCAAAACTTAATCAATGCACTTGCTCAACGAACAATTACGCTTATGCTTGTTAATTTTTTTTTATGTGTTTATATTTTTATGATGAGTCAGCAGGATTGGGTTTTCTTTACTACACACTAGACTTGCTGTGTTTAAGCTATCCTACACCTTGTTTAAGTAGGTTAGACCTTGATGTGTTGGCTTTTTTTTTTTTGCTTTTGTTTTGTAATAAAGTAGTTCTTGCTACTTTGTTTGGACAACAATGTTGATTAAGAAATAAAGAAGCATTATAAAAAAAAATATTTTTGTTAGATAGAGGTCCTTTATAAGCAATCAATATATTAAGAAGGATGTGTCAGTTTTAAATTGGGTTTTTATAGTTTAATTTAGCTAACATTGATTTTTTTCTTCTGTGCATTAGTTGAGTTTTTATCAATTCATTCCAAAAAATGTATGTAATTATATAGATTGTCTTATTTTGTATACTCTTTCAATCAGATGCAACTTTTTTTTGTTGTTTTAGGGTTGCAAAAGGCTGTGTATTGTACATAATATCCAGCTTTAAAACTGTTCCATTGTTAATATGGTTTTAGTTTTGTAACTGTCCAATTTCCAGTAGGTGGCAGCACTATAGATCACTTGAGTGCTACCCAAGTGCCTTTAAGTTTGATCACCAGGCTTGAGTCATTCAGGACTTTTGCTGAGTCCACTCAGCTCTAATGGGTACCTGAACACACTATTCTTTCATGTGCTGAAACATCAACTCTGCTTCACCTGTACTAAGGACTGGTCGAGTCTGAAAGTAAACTTAGCTTTCTACTTTTTAAATTAAGAACACACATAACTGCTGGATAATGATCTCTAGTTGATTTCTCACATTTGTATTTCTTGGCCTGCAATTAAAAACTAAAATTTGTTATTTTGTTATTTTTTTTTTTTAATGTCCCTGTTCACATTATAATTTTTTTTTTTAATTACAAAAAAAATGTGAGCAAAATTTTTTGAGTAGAAAATTTTCTTTGGTTGAAAGCTGATCATTCAGTTATGTGCGGATAATCTCATCCGATGAGGGTATTTTCTTGACTATTAAAAGCTTTATATACACTACTTTACTTCTGTGACATTTTTCTATATCGAATTTGATCTTTGTTAGTTTTCTTTTGATGAACAAATTTGATAAACTGAGGAAATAAATTCACTAACAATTATTGTGTTTGTTCAGTTTATTATTGCTTTATCTTGCACTTGATATTAACTGTTTTAAAAAAATAAATGAAATTCTGAATGATCCTTCGTAAAATAATTATGGCCTAAGAATTAACATAGAAAATAAATCTGTATAATGAATAAGATCTTGAATTACTTTGGTTGTAGTTTGAAGAAAAAATATCATTTTTTTAAATTTCAACAGACTTAAAATTAGTCGTTTAAAAAATTATTAAAAGATTACTAAAACCAATAACAAAGGGGAGATAACAATGTTAAGTACTTTCGGTCAGCTGTTGGTCACGTTCGGTTCTTGTCTGAAATTCAACCATAGACTAAGAAGGGGCAGATAATTCAATGTTTGTCGACTTCATGAAGAATGAATTATTTTAATAAATAAATAAATATAAAAACAGAATAATACGCTTTTAAATAAAATAAACTTTTTTTTAAAGAAAAGAATTGAAATCTGGGCCTACACTCGTTATCTACTTAATAAAAACAAGCCTGTGGCTTAATTAAGGATGTTATACCTTCCACGGACCTTCCCCAGCCCTTTACATTAGAATCTTAAAAACATAAAACCACAGTTTAACGTTCCTTAAGCCCTTGCATAGACGGGTGGGGTGTAAGCTTGGTTAGTACCCCCCCCCCCCCCCACCCTTCAATGGAATTCTCGCTGCGTGTACTTGTCGCTGTCAAAGATCTCACTTTCAGAAGCTTACTTCTGTTTTGGCCCACGCTAAACAGGAGCCCACAATGAAGCAGATTTGCTTTCATGCATCCCTTCGGGTGAGGGGCTCTCTAAGAACGCCTACCGCCCCTTGCACGAAGTAGATTTTATATAGAAAATATTGGCCTATATACTTTTACTAGTGTACGCCTACCCGGAAACTTTAGTCTGCCCCCAAGAGGCGGGGTGCAAATCGAAAGTTTGTCCCCGGGCGCCGGAAAGGGTCGCTACGCCTCTGCCGCCCCCTCCGAATGTTTTAAGTGCCCCCCCCCCCGACCAGTGAAAGCGTTCGAAAGAAACACTGCAATGGAGCTCAAAAGTGAATTGCTCTCTCTCCTCTCTCTCCTGTTTTTACGGCCATTTATGACGATACGCTCGCTGGTGTCGCCTTACAATACATCTACTATTTCAAAATCTTATGAGCCACATGAACAACAATTGTACTCGGTTTGTATATATATATATATATATATATATATATATATATATATATATATATATATATATATATATATATATATATATATAGCTATATTTTCAATAAGCACAAGCTCTATTGTAGTGTAGCCTCAAGAAAATATTTTATTTCTTGGAAAAAAATGAACATAAAAACCGCTAGATGAATGGTTGAATAATTTCTTAAAAATAACTAAACGGGTTTTCCCAATAAAATTACATGAGCTATTTTTTAGTTATTTCATTCCTGACTGTTCCAAACCGGTCATTACACGCGTGGGAAGTTATTTATTTTTTTCTCGAAAAATGCCTTCTGCTAGGTTTTCTTGAAAAATTTTATTTTCTTAGAAAGCTTAAAAATTATGCTTCGTTTAAAATTCAATCCTTTTTTGTAAATAAAGTTTAATGTATTTATTTTACAGCAAGTGAACGCCTATTTACGAGGGATAAATTAAAGAAACAAGAATAGAACACTTTTTATGGGTTATAAACGCTATTGTTTCATTATTATTGTAACACAAACAGGGCTATTGGCTATTATAAACGCGATTCCATTAACACTTTGACGGCACTCATGTTGAAAAAAAAGAAATAATGATTTGTTCGTTATATACCATTTCCTTACATATAAAAATCACGACGGGGATAAAAATCATTAGTTTACTTTTTGATACACCGTCTAATTATATAGGCTACAACTTTCCACATTTGCCATGCAACAAATTATACAGAAGAAAGCAACAGCTAAAAACAAATGTATTTCAATACATTTTAATTATTAGCAATCATACGAATATTGTTTAAACAAAACAGATCACTTTATCTCCTCCCCCAATGTAATGTTGTTATTAGGTAGTAACAGCTTTATTTACCAATACACCTCATATTATCGAAAAGAACTACGCTATTTTAATGAACGAGCAATCGTTTGTTTTATATTAAAAGTTTTATATTAATAGTTTTATATTAATAGTTTTATATTTATTGTTTTATATTGTTTTATATCAATTGTTTTATATTAATTGTTTTATATTAATTGTTTTTTATTAATTGTTTTATATTAATTGTTTTATATTAATTGTTTTATATTAATTGTTTTATATTAATTGTTTTATATTAATTATTTAATATTAATTGTTTAATTTTAATTGTTTTATAATAATTGTTTTATACTAATTGTTTTGTATTGATTGTTTTATATTAACTAGAAACAACTCAAACTTTGTGTTAAAAGTAAACAGGTGTAGGTATAATTCGTGTGAAAATTTGTATTGTAAAAGAAATAGAACACAGCCGTTAAATAACACTGATCTATATCGTCCCATCTCATATACATCAATGTAACACTATGATGAAGGACCCATCATCTCAAAGTAATAACCAGCTTTGTTAATCTATGCATTATTGTTCAGCGTTCGAGGAAAACGTATTGTTAGCTCCTGTTTTCCCAGAAATAATGTGTTATCACGTCAACGGCATGTACACGTTGATTTTTTACATCCAAAAGGCTACTTTTTATTTTCGTTCAACGTTAAATAGATGGCTGATGAAATTTCTCCACGCAGTTTGTTGTTAGTGGTTTTACCTGCGTGTGTTTCAACCGGTTCAGTTTGTTGTTGTTTGTGTTTGCTTAATTTATTAAATCCTTTCGCTTTGTCCGTCACGGATAGAATTTTTTAAATTGAAATTTCATTGTTTTCTACGTAACAGATTTGTTTTAAAAATATAACGAAGGTAAAAATAGGAATCTTCGTAACATAAACGTTTAAGGAACTGTAAGTTTGATTTAATTAAAAATCAATTAATTGAAAATGTATTAAATGTTGCCATATTATTATCAATAAAAGTACCGACACTCCTTTACTCACACTTAATGTGTAATTTTTCAATCATTCCATTTTGTAAATGATATGAAAAATATTAAAAATTAGAAATATTAGGCCTAAAACATTTATAATAATACTTTATCTATGCATTAAAAATGAGAAAAAAAGTTTTTTTTTAATAAAATAAGTTAATATTTATTTTTAAAAAATGTAAAACGCGTCGGCCGCTATTGATATATAGATGGAAACTTAATTTTATGTGTTGATAAATAAAAACCACGTTTTATTTTCAAGTTATAAATAGACATCAGCTTCTTTAAAAATATACCAATGTTTTTTTTTTTTTTTTTTTTTTTTTTTTTTTTTTTTTTTTAAAGCTGTTACGTTTTGCATTAAGGTAGAACCAAATCACAGGAACGTGTTGAGCTCGATACTTTGTGACTATGAGATTACATCTGTTTGTATTCATTGAAATACTTGGACATTCTAAAGTCCATACGTCGGACATCTGTAGCAGTAAATGTGATGAGGACATCACCTCCAGGACTGTGTCCTATCCCCTGCCGGGTAAAGTGGACATCGTGACGTCATGCGGACGGGGAAACTTCTGGAACCAGACTGGGAACAGATGTCACCCATGTCAGGCTGGAACATTCATGACATTCAAGATGGCGGAGATAACGTTAACTGCTTGTCAGCCATGTGCTAAACCGAGTGAGGTAGGTGGAACCGTAAAAAAAGTTCAAGTGCACCCCCCCCCCCCTCTGAAGAAAAAAAAAGTCTGAGGTATAGCGGCCAAAACTAGGAAACAGGTCTATATTATAGATGTAGGTCTACCTTTAGTTAGTCTGTATGATCTACAAATGCGACAAATGTTTCTTACAAACTTTATTTTTTTAAGGAGGGGGGGGGGGGGTAGGGGGGCACTTGAAATTTTCGAGGGTGGGGCGGTGGGGTGGGATCGAAGGGGGGGGGGGAGATACTGGTAAGTATATTTTCTATATAAATGCTATTTATACGGGGCGGTAGACGCCGAATATTTGCCTGTATGGAAGAAACTCTAAATGCGACTTTTGTAAAGTTTGAGCTTAGGTGTAAGGTTTAGGGGTTTGACTATGACTATATTTAGTATGAATGTGCAGTAACTACGTGAAGATCTTAAATCCGGTTAAAATGCCGTTTCTGGATACAAATATGTTTTCAATGACATTTTTTTTGTTTCCGGTTATATTTGGTGTTGAGGTGGTGATTTTGGTTTCGGTTTAGTGAAAAAGACAACACTGTCAACCTAGAACCCGTTGTATTTCTCCCCCAACGGGTCATCTAACTAGTTAATAATATATTGCTCTAACCCAAATTTAACAATTCATGCAGTTGAAGTTCAATACTTAAAATTTACAGAATGAAATAATAGAAACCGGCTGCAGCTCGACAAGAGACAGTACCTTGACCTGTGCAGGAGGGTATTACAACAAACCCGGACAGTGCTGGTGTGAGTGGGCATGCGCAGCGTGTGACGCGACGTGTGGATACGGCGAGAACTTGTACTTTGAGCACGAGGCCAGACCGTGCACCGTTGCGCACAACCGGAAGTGCTGTTCGGACCCGGGCATGACGGTTAAAGATGGCGACTGTGTGCCGGTCGAGACGACAACATTGTCAACCACGACGCTTGAAGACGCCTTAACAAGCAGAAGAAACGTGACCAAAACAAGAGACATAGTAGTCGTACACAATAAAACCTCAGGGATAAACACACATTCCCATTTGTGGAATGTTCTAGTGTGTGTTACTGTGAAATTCATAATATATATGAACTTTTAGTGATGAAAAAAGGCATAGACGGGGAAAAGTTATAAGGCGAACTAATTGGTAGCTATGTATATACTAGCTGCATACCCGTGCTCCGCCACGGTAAATCTTTTTAAATGTACCAACTTGGGAAAAGAAAAAAAAAAAACACAACACAACACAAACAAAACACAACCACAATACAACCACAACACAACCACAAAACTACCACAACACAACCAAAACACAACTAAAACACAACCAAAACACAACCACAACACAACCACAACCACAAAACAACCACAACAAAACCACAGCACAATCAAAGCACAACACAACCATTACCACAACACAACCACAACACAACCGCAACTCAACCACAACACGACCACAACACAATCACAATTCAACCACAACCACAACACAACCACAACACAACCACAACACAACCACAACAAAACCACAACACGACCACAACACAATCACAATTCAACCACAACACAACCACAACATTAGAATCACCACCGAACAATACGCTTTCCTAGGCGTCCGCGCCCAAAGAGAGCCTTTCCAGCATAAAAAAAAATATGTCACATAAATAGATCCTACTTCATAACTTACAATAAAACAATGCGATACAAATAAATGTACGGCAAGTGGTTTTTTACTTTTATGGTTCTAAGAAAACACATTGGCAATGTAATTAGAATCACCACCAGAGAGATCCTTTCCAGCATTCTCTATATTATAATTCTAAAATTTCACTATCTGTTAAGAACGAAAAACAAAAACAAAAAATAGTGATTTTGATGGATTATATACTAATAAGAAAATAATATAAATAATCTTAACACTTTTCTATTTTACTTATAAACCTTAACACATAATAATCAATGCGGTAGTAATAAAAAAAAATAACTTAAATTATTGATGAGTTAAATTTATTTTTAAATGACCTCCCATTGCAAAAATTACAAAAAAAAGTTGAATTAATTAGTTGTTTCGAAAATGTATCCACTTTTTCTAGTAATCTAAACGAAAATGATATTTGACACTGATTCTTTTAATATGTTTTAGCAATGTGCGTGTATTTAATATTTTCTTTACGTTATGCAAAATAGTAAAAACAGTGGCTACTATAAAATAACTTTATGTCGTTATATAAACAAACCCTACTCTATTATTTATAATAAGACACTGCGATGCACTGAAAAGCACTGCATGGTGCGATGTTCACTTTTATGGTTCCAAAAGCTATAGCGATGACTGAAGGAAGGACTGACACACTACCAGCCCACTTATATATATATATATATATATATATATATATATATATATATATATATATATATATATATATATATATATATATATATATATATTCGAATCCGGATTCAAGTCAATAGAACGTCCCTGAGTCCCAGTGGCGGAACTAGAAAAAAAAGGCTCCCCCGAAATGAAAAAATTAGGGCCCCTTATATAATTTAGTCTACTTCATTGCAATATATAACCATTCTGAGAGAACAAACCAGACAAATTTAGTCCAAACTCATCTTGGCCTAGAAATAATCATGACCACTACTAAACGTGCTGGTCAAAAATATATAAAGTCGTAAGCTTGATTCGTGAATGGTTTCTCGCGTTATGTTTATTTTTTTCATTTTTGGCTTATTTAATATCAATTTTGAAAACATTGATTTTTATAGCTATATCATTGTTTAGTACGTCTTATTTAAATAACAATTCATAGAATCAATTGCTTTTTAATATACATAGTACAAAACTATTTAAATGAGCTTCGTGGGCATACCTATTTTAAAGTAGGGCAGTAAGTCATGGAATTAGTGTGCCTACCTTTCAAACTACAGCTTTTGTAGATTTCAAAATATTTTTCTATGCAACAATCTCTGCTATAGTAGACCTGTTTTTTTTTTTTTTTTTTTTTTTTACAAAACCACTTTCAAGATGCATGAAAAACATAATTTAAAAAAAAATCATTGTTTTTTGGTCGGAACTGGGCCCCTAAACGTCCTGGGCCCCCCCCCGCGGGGTCTGGCGGTATGGTAGTTCCGCCCCTGCTGAGTCCACCCAGCTCAGAATGGTACCTAACTCATGATAGGGAAAGGCTTCTGGGCATAGTGCTTACAACACTATTCCTTCACTTGCTATGTGGACAGTCAGGTTTGAAAGAACTGTTATAGACTAGGTCGCATATCATATTGAACATTATGTTGGTTGAAAAGGTAACCAAATCCGAAGTGATGGAGAAAAGCTACGCAAAAACTTATTGGCAAAGACATATAAATATACTATATAATTTACAAAAGGGAATCGATGTGTCTCGTCTTGCGTAAGCCAACAATCACCATCACCAGACAGGCATTTGATTGTAATCCCCAAAGAAAGTGGAAAGAAGGCAGGGTCGAGGACAAAATCAACATAACAAGTGAAGCACAAGCCGTCGGAATGTCGTGGGCTCAACTTGTAAAATTCGCCCAAAACCGAGTTCGATGCAGAGGTATGATGGTTTCATCCCAATACTCTACAAGGAGATCACGGGAATAATGACAACAATATAATGAGTGTTTAGTATAGAAATGTTATGTTTTTGTGAAATTAGAAACAAAATTTTAAAAGGTCTTGTTGTTGGTTAACTATATATATATATATATATGTATATATATATATATATAAAGCAGTGTGTGTGTCTATGTGTGTGTTTTTTATGCATTGTCACACCTCTTATCACATCGCCGTGAAACTTTGGGAAGTTGTTGAAAATATTCCTGGGGGGGGGGGGGTTCTGCGAAAAAAAATTCAAATTCGCAGGGGTGGCGCCCCGGCAGGGCGCAATTTATTTTTTCTCTATATACGGTATATAAAAATAAAAGTCGATTTTGGTTTGACACCATTCATCCGATTGCCATCAAACTTTGGTGAGTTCATTAGAACATTCTGGGGAAGGGTTCTGTAAAAAAAAAATCATGTTTAATTTTGCAAGGGCGGCGCCACGGTAGGGTGCGATTTTTCTCTATATACGGTATATAAACATAAACGTCGATTGCGGTTTCACGGCATTCAAAACACACCAAAAAAAAATAACTACCTTCAGTGGCGTAGGCAAGGGGGGGGGAGAGGTTATAACACCTTCCATGGACCCTTATATATATATATATATATATATATATATATATATATATATATATATATATATATATATATATATATATAAATTAGTGTAGTTACATAAACAAAGTATTTAGTTGTCAACAAGGACATTGCCAAAACCAAAACGACTATTATGTGTAACAAGAGGCGTAGCGACGGGGGAGGGGTACATATGTCCCCGGGCGCCGAACCCAGGGACGCGAAAATAAGCTCATTTTAGCTGCTAATTTGAATTATAAATATAAAAAATATATGGGGCGGGCGCAAAATTGAAAGTTCGTCCCCGGGCGCCGGGAGGGTTCGCTACGCCTCTGTCTGTAACTAGTGATAGCAGTGTGGTTGTTGTCTGTTAACAAGGACAAGGTCAAGATCAAAACCAAACCGAGCTATAATGTAACTGTGAGGTAAAGAATATGTTGTTTCGTAACTGGGGTGACTAAAACAGAATTTGACTTATCAATAAGAAGTGACACTTTGATATATATATATATGTTACGGTCAAAGCCCGAAGTGCGGCCAAAGCGCGCATTGGCCGGCTCTCTTGGCCAAAGCCCGAAGAACTTAGCACTAAGATCGTATTTCGTACATTGGCCGGCCAATGCGCGCACTGGCCGAGACGTACTGGCCAAAGTCTGAAGCGCTTAAACTTGACAGCGTATTTTGTACATTGGCCGTCCAATGCGCGCACTGGCCGGGATGTCCTGGCCAATGTTCTAGACTCTAGACTAAGTTGTTCATTATTCTGTGTGCGTTTTCATTGAGAGTAACGTATTGTTTAGCTCTTGTTTGTATAGCATTCTATATGCAAGACGACATGGATCAAAAGGGCCGTCAGACCATGAGACAGACATAGCAGATGGATGTCAAAAGAAAAAAATGTAAATCCATGTTAGTTTCCATATATGGGCTCTCGATAAAAGAGTTACTGAGGAAGATCTTGAGAACATTGAACAAGAAATGGATGTTGCCATAAATGCAACGACATCCTCAGCTAATACATCTGCTGCCGTGGCGGAACGCCCAGACCAGTTGCGTGATAATAATGTGGCCAACAGATTCTATATAGTTTGTGAAAAACATTCTATTGCAGCTCATTATTTTGGATCCTGTGGCAACGATGTCCATGCTATTTGTGGAATACCCAATGAAGCAGACGAAGGGTACGGAGGGAACATTACCTGCAGATTGTGTCACAACAAACAAGACATCATGGAACACAGATAGGCAGCTCATGCTGGCTTGCAAACTCAAGGTGCTAAGATGCTTACAACATCAAATACAAAAGTTAAAGATGGTGAAGTGGGTGACAATGTACGCATCCGTTTTCCAGATGTTGACAGAGGTCACGGTGATCCCCGAAGCGTGATTGCAGTTGTCATGAGCGTCGAGGGCGGTTTCTACAAATTAGGAACGGAACATGGTGTTCTAAAAAAAATGTATGCTAGAAGTGAGTTTTCAATTCTTCACGAAAAACTGCTCTTATTGTCGTCAGTTGGCACCGAGGAAAAATCACTACGAACCATCGCATCTTCACGATCATTGACTGGGAGCCAAGGCTACACTCGCTGCAATTGCACAACTAAATGCACAACAAATCGCTGCAAGTGTAAAAATAACAAGCTGCTATGTAATTCTAAATGCCATAAAAGTTCAACTTGTTGTAACAAATGATGATATTGATAGATTGAGACTATAGTACGATAAAAAATTTGAATGTTTCTGTCATTTACTTTATTTAATAATCAATAAAGACTTAATTTCATTATCCTTACGGCATAAAAAAAAACCCAAAATCTGCTCATGATCTTCTAATTCGGACTTTGGCCGGTCGTCCCTAGCAAGATGATCTTCTAATTAAGACTTTGGCCGGTCCACCATGGCCAGTCCGCGGACTGGCCGGCCAAAGGCCGAAATCAAGAGCTATTTCAGACTTTGGCCGGTCCACCATGGCCAGTCTGCGGATTGGCCAGCCAAAGGCCGAAATCAAGCAAAGTTTCGGACTTTGACCGACCTATGGGAGGCGATATTGGCCAATGCGCGGATTGGCCGGCCAATCCTAGCATTGGCCGACTTCGGGCTTTGACCGTAACATATGTATATATATATATATATATATATATATATATATATATATATATATATATATATATATATATATATATATATATACATACATATATATATATATATATATATATATATATATATATATATATATATATATATATATATATATATATATATATATATATATATATATATATATATATATATATATATATATTAGCATTGTCCTTAATTTCGACATTTGTATTTTTCAATGAGGGCTACCACCTACCCACTCTCCAACCACACACACACACACACACACACATACATACATACACACATTGAGTTTCCGTTTTATGAAGAAGAAAAATTAACTTAAAATATTATCTTTATATCGGAAATCATAATAAAAATGCTATAGTATTTTCTGAAGACGAGCGTTAGTCTGAATAAAGTCAAGCTTTTGTAACCTATTTTCATTTTCTTTCATCTTTCTGCATTTAAGAGTATTTCCTCCAACTCACGCTATAGCATACGAGATGTTAACAGTTAATCCCCTGTCCTGTGTTTCTATGGAAAACTGTGTGGGTGCTTTATGAAAGTTAACACAAACAACAGTCAGTCTCATGGGTTAGGCGGGTCAAAGTCACCACACCCTACTCATAATAATTCAGGATTTGATTAGGCCAGTTCAGACTATGCAACTATTAAGGTTTCTGTGAATGCGTTAATGAGATCGTTACGTTACCTCCAAAAAGGAAGAAAGAACTACTGATTAATACATGCATCAATTTTAATATGAATTTAGCGAGGGAATCCAAATAAATTCTGCACGTTTTTTTCAGCAATCAACGAATCCTTTGGTGCATTTAAACATGTCGTACTAAAAACGTCAAAGTACAATGAATTCTATAATCGTGATTTAATGACCATAATTAATTCCTAAAATTTTTTTTTAATTCAACATAAATATTTTTTATTTAATTAACAATATAGTATGATCCTATTAAATATTATCGTTGTTTTCAGATCCACATTTTTAAAAATTCGTGTCTAATGTTCAGAGCGCCGTCCGTTAACGAAATCACTCAAATAATAAGGAGAGGGTGGGGGTGGTTTGGGCATTAAAGACGATGGAAATGATGTTGTGGTGTGGACAAATTGTAAATATACACTTTTGCTTATTATAATTTTATTTTGTGTTGTTTCCATTAAATTTAATCCTATGAACTCGCTTAGACAACCGGGAATTTTGCAAAACATTAATTCTAAAATAAATGTTCCGTCTGTCATTCGATTGGTTTTGCAGCTGGTACATATATAGGCTAATATGGGAAGATAAAACATCCTAATTATAGAAGTAATACATTATAAACTGAGATGAATTTAAAAAACATTAATTCATGAAAGATTTATTATAAGAAAAAAATTGTGATATTAAATTAATTGTCAACGGCGCGGTGAGGGTAAAAAATTATAATACAACTGCAGTAAACAATGTTGTTGGCAAACTTGGACATACCTTCAGCTATTTTTGTTATCACTGAGTTTTTTTAGACCACCAAATATCAGTAAGTAGTTATGTAATACACACACATTATTTTCATAGCCATAGCCATAGCCATAGCCATAGCCATAGCCATAGCCATAGCCATAGCCATAGCCATAGCCATAGCCACAGCCACAGCCACAGCCACAGCCACAGCCACAGCCACAGCCACAGCCACAGCCACAGCCACAGCCACAGCCACAGCCACAGCCACAGCCACAGCCACAGCCACAGCCACAGCCACAGCCACAGCCACAGCCACAGCCACAGCCACAGCCACAGCCACAGCCACAGCCACAGCCACAGCCATAGCCACAGCCATAGCCATAGCCATAGCCATAGCCATAGCCATAGCCATAGCCATAGCCATAGCCATAGCCATAGCCATAGCCATAGCCATAGCCATAGCCATAGCCATAGCCATAGCCATAGCCATAGCCATAGCCATAGCCATATGGACGTACATGGATGGATGGATGGATGGATGGATGGATGGATGGATGGATGGATGGATGGATGGATGGATGGATGGATGGATGGATGGATGGATGGATGGATGGATGGATGGATGGATGGATGGATGGATGGATGGATGGATGGATGGATGGATGGATGGATGGATGGATGGATGGATGGATGGATGGATGGATGGATGGATGGATGGATGGATGGATGGATGGATGGATGGATGGATGGATGGATGGATGGATGGATGGATGGATGGATGGATGGATGGATGGATGGATGGATGGATGGATGGATGGATGGATGGATGGATGGATGGATGGATGGATGGATGGATGGATGTGTATATATGCATATATGCATACATGTACAACTATATTTTTGTGTGTGCGTGCGTATGTAACTTCTCTTGAAAAATATATCGTGGTAATGTAATGTTTGTTTCAGCCAAAATGGGATTTACAATGTTAGTTTTGTGGATGTGTGTGCTGACTTGGCAGATTCAGTTGGCACGCTGTTGTGGTCCGAGAGTCTACAATCTTGAAAAATCTGCCCAAGGAACTTTGATCCGTCTGCATAACATTTTGAAAACTAACAGGGGTTTACCACGTTTAGTAAGTTAAGCTTGATTGTTGGTTTTGTTTAGTAAAAATGTTAATAATTTAAGTAAAATAAAAACCTCATATCGATTCGAGAGCCTGAAACAGACGAAGGTATAAAAGTATCACTTGATATAATAAACAAAATGAATATCTATACCTGTAAATATGCATATACCTACCACGGTTAGTTTTCTTTTCTCCCACCGAACTCTGTCCTTAACGACAAAATATCACGTTTTCTGCTCTGATAGGAATGGCAAGATTCGATGGTGAGGGAAATCAACGCCATGATACTTAATACTTGTAATTACGCACCAACTGATTTTGAGGATACGATTGTTGATTTTCAAGTCAAACAACGTAAGTGAACTAAATGACCCTATTTCAGGGGCGGAACTACAGTGCCGCCAGACCCCGCAAGGGGGGGGGGGACACGCCGTTTAGGGGCCCTAAGCCGACCATAATCAATTTTTTTTTACTTAAAAAAACTTAACTTTCTTTCATTTTTGACTTGATAGTTGTTTTGTTAAAAGAAAACACCATCCCACGCTCTTGTATATTTTTTTTTTCATTTGTTTTTAAACTATAGAGTCCTTGCAAACACGTGACCTAAATCACGTGATACCTACGCCCGCCGCCACAGTGGTGTACATCAGACGTAAACACAATCAGCTGTTCGCCAGCGCTGGACGTGTTCACCAGTGCTGGACGTGTTCACCGTATGTTAAGAATCGCGCCCGCGGAAAAGGAAAAATATGTTAAAAAACTTGAACTCTTAGGAATTGAAGATCCTTATACAGTTATTGACAGTTTCGTGGATAATATAAATATGTGGCCGAAATTTCTAAATAAAAATACTGTTAGTAATACCGTTTGCGTTTAGAGTTTAAGTAGACGAAGCTGATCAAATGCAGTAATATATTAGAGGTTATCTACTGTAGCAAACGTGAGACCACTTAACTCCTACAAAACCCACACTACAACGGCTAATATAATCCATGGGTAATAACCAATCTGGGTAGCATGTTATACAATTTAAGACCCTTATAATCCAGCAGGGAAATAATCAGACACATTAATACTGACGTTCAACCCTCATGATGGCCCTCATGATGGCTGCCCCCACCTGTATCTAGCCCACAATAAAACCCAAGAGGAGTCTGCCCTGCCCTCCCCTGAAAATGTCTCACCTCCGTGATACCCAGCCCCACAGAGATAGTATTTCTTATATAATTTTGACCCTCAGGGCCCAGCAGGGAGAACAAAGGGGAAAGTCCCACTGCTCTCCCCTCAACACTTCTCACCTCGGTGTCATGTTATGTCATTTATAGCACACACGGCTTATCAGGGGAAAGCATTAAGGCATTAAGAATCTTAACTCTGGACAGCTACACACTAGTATACTAGCTACACACTAGGTGCCTACTGTAAACTACTAGACTGTAGGCCCTATGTAGACCTGCAATTGTATCAATTGTAGACTGGGTCCATTGTTATTATTCTAAACCATCTCACTTGTAATGTTTCTAGCTTGATTTGTTTCTTTTATAAACAGTGGATTTAAAAAAAAAATTTAGCCCAATCATTAACCTAATAATAATAATGTGGTTATTTGTTGTTGGCTGGTATGATCTAGATTGTACTACTAGGCTACAAAAACTTAGTAGACCAATTACTAGATATGAATTTGAATTTAATTAAACTCAGTCCAGTATCAGATACATATTGCTGTAAAAAGACAACAAAGTAGGTAGGCCTGAGTAATTTATTAAAGCCTTCTACTACAATAATATCAACTACATGCTTGTATAAAAATTTTACAATTTAATTTAAGTAGCAGATTCTAGATCTAAGTCTAGTCATATAATCTATTTCAATTTCAGAAAATTTCGTTTGCTAAAAAAATGATTAGATAATAGAGCGAGATTTTAGATCTTAGAGACAATTAAATGCTTTATTAGGCCTATTATGACTACTTTTGATTTATTATGGGTGTATTTTGAATCGAATGTAGATCTAAAGTAATTAAATTTAAGTAAAGAAGTAGATTCTAGATTCTATGTCTACCCAGCGGAGCCAGGTATAAGCCTACTATTAGATCTTATTATTCTTATTAGCCTATAATATTACTTTTGACTTTGTCTTTTACTATTAGTATTTGTGAAGGTCGAGCATATTTGTTTTATTAATAGTTATCTTTTATAATTAAAATGAAGTTTATTATTTTACTGTCCTTACATGAAACAAAGTATCGAGAACTGCATTTGATCAGATTCGGCTACTTTAACTCTAAACGCAAACAGTATTACTAACAGTATTTTTATTTAGAAATTTTGTCCACATATTTATTTATACGAAACTGTCAATAACAGTATAAGGATCTTCAATTCCTAAGAGTTCAAGTTTTTTAACGTATTTTTCCTTTTCCGCGGGTGCGGTTCTTTACATACAGTGAACGCGTCCAGCGATGGTGAACACGTCCAGCGCTGGCGAACAGCTGATTGTGTTTACGTCTGGTGTACACCACTGTGGCGGCGGGCGTAGGTATCACGAATGGACGTGACGTCATATGAAAGGACTCTATTGTGAAAGATAGGCAAATGTTTAAACCACCTTCATGACTTATTTCCCTTTATTAAATAGTCAAATAGGGGTGCTCATAAGCACCTTTTCCTAGATTTGTACTAAACGATTAAAAAGAGCAATTAATTCGCTTAAATACTTAAAAAAATATATATACTAAAGAATGACATAGCAAAAAAGGAAAATTTATTTAAAAATAAATAATATAAATACAAAAATACATATAAATAAACATAACACGAGAAACCATTACATTAAAAAAGCTTTGATATGTGATATTCTTTTGACCTTGTAAAAAATATTACGTCCGCCTTTAAATAATACTTATTTTCAAAACACACTTAAATACACTCACACCCATGAGACGTTGTAATTTATATTAATTGAAAAAAAAGACATTTTTTTTTCAAAAACCGATCAGGCCAGAAATGAGTATCCTATGTTCTTATTTATATATATATATATATATATATATATATATATATATATATATATATATAATATATATATATATATATATATATATATATATATATATATATATATATATATATATATATATATATATATATATATATATATATATATATATATATATATATGGTAAAGGGGTCCCAGCATTTTTTTTGCGGGGGTAGCCCTTTTTTTCTAGTTCCGCCACTGCCCTATTTATGCTCGTTTGTAAGTATTCCTTACTTAAATTTGAGATAAACTAATCTATTATAGAGGACTATGGCGTGTGTGCTCATTAAGCAGAATATACCCTACGCTCCCTTGGGTTTGGGAATATATAAAATGTATGTAAATATAAACGTTTCAGAAAATATAATCACAAACGCAAACATCAACTCAAGCACAGTGGCGTAGCGAGGTCGGGTGTCCCGTCCCCCGTAAAATTTATATATATATATAGATAAATATATATATATCCATATATATATATATATATATATATATATATATATATATATATATATATATATATATATATATATATATATATATATATATATATATATATATATATATATATATATATATATATATATATATATATATATATATATATGTACATATATACATATATATATACATATATATATATATATATATATATATATATATATATATATATATATATATATATATATATATATATATGTGTACATATGTATGTATATATATATATATATATATATATATATATATATATATATATACATACATACATATACTAAGCATACTGCCTGGCTACGCATAAGTTTAAAAAAAAACTATTGAGAATTTGAATGATTAATTAATTTGTGATTGGCTGTTACGTGGAGTGCTTACGACATAAGCTCAAACAGTCTGAGTAATTTTATGTCATGCAAGCATTGGTTGAGTATTGGCAAACATATCACTCGCTTGGATTATTAGAACTGTAAAGGCCTTCTTAAAAGTATAAATCAAATAGTATATTAAATTTACTTTTGCAATTTATTTTCACAACTCCATTATAATAAATAACTTAATTTATAACAAAATGTCTATTTAAACGAATGCTATACTTCCATTTTTATTTAAAATAGTATACACATTATTTAGGAATGAGTACTTTTAAAAGTTTTCTCACCTGTACATGTACCAAAAGACGTAGTCTTTGTTTACTTTTTCACAAAACAATTGTTTATATAAGAAAATACGACATCTGGACAAAATCTAACGACCCTAAGGGTTTTTTCGACGGGAATAATGTTTTTTGTTACCCTCCAGGGTCGCTCTACGACCTCACAACAGATCATGTTTTTTCGTATTGTAGCTCAAATAAGGCGCCGGTCAGTCGAGGTCAGTTTTGATCCTCTCTTCGTGGACTTTGCGACCAACCGGCGCCGGCCCCCGTGTTCTATTTCCCCAAGGCAGGAGTCTGCGGCGCCGGAAAGTGCTCTGTCGGGCACTCGACCACATGTGTATATGTATTCACAAATATTTTTTGTATGTATTTAATTTTTTTACCCCCCCCCCCCCATACACGCATTAACATATAAGTTATTACGATTCTCAACCAAACCGTTTACCTCAGGCATAATTTGTAATGTTGAGCTAATGTAACTTCCCCCTACTCACCCCCTCACTCCACCCCCAAGGCGATTGCTTTAAACTGTGCTCAGATATACTACTAACGATTTTTATATATAGACGGTTACAAATACAGCTTGATGTAACATGTTTTCTCTAATTTGTTTTCTCAAATTTGCTCTTAAAAGACCATTTAATACTCTAATTAATCACTTAATTAAGTGGAATGATCATTTTTCTGTATATATTTTGCTATTTTTGCCTTGGTGTCACCCCCACCCCCCTTCCTTCCTTCCTTATACGGAAACCGGCTCAGAAGGTTGACCACCATTAGCCAGGCAGGCTTCAGTGTAGCAAACTCCGACCACAAGAGTTTCCAACACATCGGTCGCTACTTCCGTCGGCTCTCACCGGGCTTTCCTTCCCCACCCACCAGACGCGGGACGTCATCCTACCGCCGGGTACCCAGCTTGATCTTGGTGGGCGTTCGGCCATTCTTTGAACCTAGCACATACAGCAGTTCTACTCGGCCAGATCAAAAACCCTTTAGCTGCTGTTGGCTACCACTAGCAATTCCGCACCATTTAGGGGGGTCATGAGCTTGGTCCGACTAGTGGCACTCTTCCGAAGCCACGTGAAGGCCGAAGCTTATAGTCAAGATATCTGGTTAGGGTCGAGAGCAAACCCTTCTTGGTTCCCGGCAGTCTTGCACCTCTCCTCCCCCACGCTATTATGTAGGGGACTTGGGAGTCCGACGTACCAGGCTCTTCGGAACCCCCCCCCCTAAATGGTGTTACCCGGTGCGGTTCGCAACCCCCCCCCCTCCCGCCACCCCCCTCCCTCGCTACGCTTCTGCTCAAATAAAAACTTAAACTCAAACGGAAACGGAAACAATAACATAAAGGTTAACGTAAACATAAACGCAAAACATAAACATAAAAATACATGAAAAAATAAACATAAACATAATGTGACCTACTTAGGTCTTGTATTTTTTTTAGTTTGACTTTTATTGCTCAACCATGAGTGACTGGTGCAACCACCAGGTAATTTTCCATAGTTCTAAGAAAGACATATACCCTAGTACTTTTCCATCACGAGTGGTGGTGCAATACTTTTATACTTTCGATTGGTTGATTCGGACATCAGAGTTGTCCCAACCAATAGTCTCACGTTTTGAAGGTGACCTCCCATGTTGCCTCAGGTATCAAACGGTCTGCATAGACTTATCTGAGGGCAGTCCACCCCAGCAGTCCGTAGCAGCAAGTCAGACCAGACATCTTTGAGAGAGAAAGCCTTGAGTGTCGCTATTTTGTAGCCTATAGTTTCTAAGCAGCAATTTTCCATTATTACTTGTGGTTTTAAGTAATATTTTGTGCTTTAAGTAGTGTAGTATAAGCTGTGGTGATTTTCCTAAGTGCCAAATAGTGTTTTTTCCTCAAATTGTAAGTTGGGTTTTTGATATTCTACTCATTCATTGTATTCTGTATAAAGCTAGAGTCTTACCTTGAATTTGTACACATATTAAAAGTTATATATGGATTAAATGTGTTGTTGGCATCAGGAGTTCATCGAGTGTATCCCCTAGACGTTAAGTACGTGTCCTCGTTAACTGTTGTGCTAGCTATCATTTATAGGGCTTTAAGCCATCTGTGTATAACCATTCAAACGAACCCGGGTACGTTCGCCAGCTATCTGGCTGATAGAGTGGTGTTCGTAATAAAAGTGGGGGCTTGTCCGGGATTTAAATTGTTGCACGAGTTGTTGGTTTAGACACTAGGTTTAGTTCTAATCAGTTGTCGGTTAGTCCAGTGGGGCAGTGTGTGTACACCGCTCGAGGCTAGAGCCGTGTTACCTAGTTGAGGAGGCCAGACGTGTCGTGTCCTAGATTTAGGTCGAGTTCATAGCAGAGCCTTGTGCTGTGTTTGTTTTGATTTTGAAACCTAGCTAAATAATGGAGGCTTTTTTGTTGAAACCTACAGTCGAGGAGGTTGAGAAACTCAGTAGAAAGGATTTAATTGGTGTAGAGAAAGAGTTGAATTTAGATTACTCTGTTACTCAAAAGTCAGAAGTGCTAAGAGATAAAGTTATAGTACACTTTATCAAAGAAAATGTGTTTGAGGAAAGTCTGTTAGCTGATGTGTTACTTCGTGGAGAGAAATCTTCAGAAGAGAAGGAGTTGGTCTTAAAAGAAAAAGAGTTGGAAGCTAAAGTTGCTTTAGAGAAGGCTTTAAAAGAAAGAGAGTTAGAAGCTAAGATAGAGTTAGATAAGAGGAGGTTAGAGTTGGAATTCAGTAAGGTTAGTGGTAATGTCACTTCTGTAGTGGAACCTGAAAAGTTGTCAGTTGCTCAGGTTATTGCCAAATTCGGTAAATTGGTCCCAAAGGTTAACGAGGTAGATTTAGTTGTTTTCTTTAACTCCTTTGAGAGTTTAGCTAAATCATGTGAATGGCCCGAAAATTCTCTCACCACTTTATTAAGCACAGTTCTTGTAGGAAAAGCTGCTAGTACATATCAGGCACTCTCTCGAGATGTACAAACTAATTATGGGCTGGTCAAAGCTGCCATTTTAAAAGCCTACGAGTTGACGCCCGAGGCTTATCGGATGAAATTCCGAAATCTTAGAAAACAGCCAACACAAACCTATGTGGAGTTTCTATTCGAGAAAGAAAAAGTTTTCTCGAGGTGGCTCAACTCAGAAGAAGTCTCAGAGTTTGAAAAACTCAAATCTCTGGTTCTGAAAGAAGAATTTCTGAAGTCCCTACCTGAAGAGATCCGTCTACATATCCTCGATAATAGGATAGTCGACATCAAGAAGGCTGCTGAGTCGGCAGACACATACATGCTGGTTCATAAAAGACCACAAGTGTCAAGTAACCGCCTCAATCCTGTACTCCCCCTTGTTGGCAACAGTATTCCTGTTGGCCAATCTCTGAAGTCGTTCCAGTCAATAGAGAAGCCCAGATCCACCACCAGTCGACGAGCAGTATGTCAATACTGTAAGAAACCTGGACATCTCATAAAGAACTGTTATAAGCGGCATCAAGTCAACAGAGAGGTTGTGCGTAAATCCGCGCATAACGCTCTCCTCCATCAGGCAGCCAGTTCAAATTTGAACTCCACTCTTCAGAATGACACTATCCCTAAGTGTCCACAGGAAAGGAATCAAATTTCCACCTCCTACGTTCAGTCATCTTTCGACTGTCAACTCCACCCTCCAGTTTCTTCCGAGGCAACCGATCTCGAGGGATCGAGAAAGGTTGGCTTCTCATCGTTCCTGGCAGAAGCTGTCATTTGCAACCCTGGTGATCCGTTGTCACAGCGGAACATAAATGTCCTGAGAGACACAGGGGCTTCACAGTCGCTTCTATTGAAGGGCTTAATGGACATTACACCGGAGACAAACACCGGGAATGTTACCATTATTCAAGGAGTGGAGTCAGAACCCACTGTAGTCCCTCTGCACAAGTTTATCCTGAGACATCATCTCGTCCAAGGAGAAGTCATCCTAGGGGTGATCGAAAGTATCCCTGTACCAGGAGTGCACCTGCTCCTAGGGAACGACTTAGCGGGAAGCAAAGTCTACCCCCATACGGTTCGAAACCCGTTGTCAACAATTCCAGATGATGATAATTAACTGTATCCTGCATGTGTGGTGACAAGAAGCCAGACCAAACAGTTGGCTGATACAGCGCCTGATCCACACGAATCATCATCAACAGGAAATCCAGCTCCCAAACTGGAACCTATGCCTCTAGAGGGTCCATTCATGGAATTGCCTCTGAGGATATCTCATGATGACATCGTTAAGGCTCAACAAGACGACGCAGAACTCCAATCGGTGGTCGAGAAATCCATCTCGGCTGACGATGGGGAGTACTTCACCGCGAACGACCTGATCTTCCGTCGTGTTTTACCAATGACTGCCTCACCTGCCGAACCATGGTTGGAAAAAAACCAACTGTGGGTCCCTCCACCTTATCGGCAGGAAATCCTGAAACTGGCCCATGACAACCCGATGTCAGCGCATCCAGGAGTCACGAAAACAATGGCGAAGATCAAGGAACTGTGTTTTTGGCCGAAAATGAGAAATGATGTGTCGCGTTACTGCAAACGTTGCACGAAGTGTCAGTTGGCCGGGAAACCCAATCAGAAAATTCCTAAGGCCCCGCTGAATCCGATTCCTGTGTTAGAAGAACCCTTCTCCAAAATCATCATGGACAGTGTCGGTCCCTTGCCGAAAACCAAGGCGGGCAACGAGTACCTACTTACCTTTATGTGTTCAAGTACCCGTTTTCCCGAAGCGTTCCCCCCTACGGAACATTAAGGCAAAGACCGTAGTCAGAGCCATGACCCGGTTCTTCACTACTTTTGGATGACCTAGAATTGTGCAAACCGACCAAGGCAGCAACTTTACCAGCCATCATTTTCAAGAAGCGCTAGCCAAGCTAGGCATTACCCACGTCACCAGCTCAGCGTACCACCCTCAGTCTCAATGTGCTCTTGAGAGGTTTCACCAGACCCTAAAAACCATGCTGAGAACTTTCGTTCGAAGTAATACTCAGTGGGATGAAGCCGTCCCGTTGATTATCTTCGCCGCTAGAGACTGTGTGCAAGGAATCTTTAGGTTACTCACCTTTTCAGCTTGTGTTCGGTCATTCTGTCCGTGGTCCCCTGAAGCTGATCCACGAACGTTGGACAGGTACCAGTAACCATCCACTGTAGAACTTTGACGATTTTCATGTCAGATTGAAAGCGGTGTGCGAGTTAGCTCACAAGAACTTAAGAAAGGCCCAAGTGAGGATGAAAGGACTGTATGACAAAAGTTCTCGAAAACGAACATTCATCCAGGCGAGAAAGTTCTTGTTCTCGTGCCTAACCCGAACAATGCTTTATCCTTAAGATATTGTGAACCCTTTACGGTGCATTCAAAATTAAGTGATTTGAACTATGTTGTCAATACTCCAGACAGATGGAAGAAACAGAAAGTGTATCATGTTAACTCACTAAAAAAGTACTATGAAGATAGTACCAATGTTCATTCCACAGCTAAGGTTACTTTACCTATATGTGTACTTAATGATTCGGATGATGTTATACATGACAAACTAAAGCCCCAAAATTGTTAAATTCTTCGTTTCAGGCCCATTTGAATGACCACCTAGTACATCTGTCCTCTGAGGAAAGCCAAAAATTGTCTCAGTTATTTGATACCTTTCCCTCCATTTTGAACCCAGTTTTAGCAATTTGAGCTCCCCCTGTCTGTTGGTCCCAAAAGAAACAAGGGGTGGCCCTGTGGTCTAGTGGCCAGGATCGCGCTCGCTCACGGCGGCGGCCGGGTTTCGGTTCCCGGTTAGATCCCATGACCCTTGGTGGCCTGTGTGGTCGGGTGGCCCTGTGGTCCAGTGGTTAGGATCTCGGCGCGCCACGGCGGCGGCCGAGGTTCGATTCCTCGATTCGGAAAACCACTAGCTTACGTGGTCTAGTGGGTCGACACTTAAGTGATCTGTAACTCAAAGTGGTCTAGTGGTTAGACACTTAAGTGATCTGTGAGTCTCTGTGGCCCACAAATTAATTATTGTTTATTACCTACGTTGATTGATCATGTGTCATTTTAGTGGTTACTTAAGACCATTTACAGATGATTGGTTTGTGTAATCTACACAGTCTCATGAAAATGAGTGGTCCGTGTTTTACATTTCAGACTTACAATCCTGTTGGATATCCTTATTATTTTCAAATGAATCTTGTTTAAAGGTGGGTTTTCATTATATGTAATATTTTATCATATAATATATCTTATGACTCAGTTGATGTTGTATCTAGTCATTGAAATAAAGGAATTACCTTGTCGGGTTTCCCACCTATTTTATCCACATGGAGATATTGTAGTACCCCTGTTTGAGGGACTTTGATGTATTATTATTTTTTGAAAGGGTTATCCCCCTTTCAGATATTGTAAAGGGTTGAATTACTTCCCTTTGATTTCCAGGGATATTTTCACCTGGTATTGAAATTTTTGTTCGCTTCATTTGTTGATTTTTTTACGTCAGATTTGTTCCTTATGTATGTTTTGTGTGGACAAATCTGCCTTTTCAAAAGGGAGGGGATGTGACCTACTTAGGTCTTGTATTTTTTTTAGTTTGACTTTTATTGCTCAACCATGAGTGACTGTTGTGCAACCACCAGGTAATTTTCCATAGTTCTAAGAAAGACATATACCCTAGTACTTTTCCATCACGAGTGGTGGTGCAATACTTTTATACTTTCGATTGGTTGATTCGGACATCAGAATTGTCCCAACCAATAGTCTCACGTTTTGAAGGTGACCTCCCATGTTGCCTCAGGTATCAAACGGTCTGCACAGACTTTTCTGCGGGCAGTCCACCTCAGCAGTCCGTAGTAGCAAGTCAGACCAGACATCTTTGAGAGAGAAAGCCTTGAGTGTCGCTATTTTGTAGCCTATAGTTGTGGTTTTAAGTAATATTTTGTGCTTTAAGTAGTGTAGTATAAGCTGTGGTAATTTTCCTAAGTGCCATATCCTGTGATAGTGTAAAATAGTGTTTTTTCCTCAAATTGTAAGTTGGGTTTTTGATATTCTACTCATTCATTGTATTCTGTATAAAGCTAGAGTCTTACCTTGAATTTGTACACATATTAAAAGTTATATATGGATTAAATGTGTTGTTGGCATCAGGAGTTCATCGAGTGTATCCCCTAGACGTTAAGTACGTGTCCTCGTTAACTGTTGTGCTAGCTATCATTTATAGGGCTTTAAGCCATCTGTGTATAACCATTCAAACGAACCCGGGTACGTTCGCCAGCTATCTGGCTGATAGAGTGGTGTTCGTAATAATAACATAAACATAAAACTCAAATTGTAACGCAATCATTAACATAAACGTAAATGCACGCAAGCAGTAACATAAACATAAATTTAAACAAATACAAAAAACGAACCACAAACTTTAACGCAAACATAATCAAAAAAGAAAACATAAACGAAAACACAAACACTAACTTAAACGTAAACACAAACGAAAATGCAAACATAGACGCAAAATATAAATGCAAATAATAACTAAAAAAATAATTTAAACAGAATCATAAACGTAAAAGAAAACAATACAAACGCAAAAAAAATGCAAACATTAAAGCAAACGCAAACAAAATGCAACCATAAACGGAAACGCAAACATGAACATACGCAAGTAGAACAAAATTATAATAAGGACATTCAGGTACGGTTTCTAAACCTTTACTGATTGAAACAATTATTAGTAAACAGTAAAATTAGAGTATAAAATAAATGAACGTAGTATTTAAAGTACATTTTTAACTGCTGCATTGCACTTTATTGATGCATGAAAATTCTGTAATTATTTTCAAGCTTGATCCCGATCAAGGGAAATTATTTGTATAATTATTCCACTACATGAAAAGTACAAATTAATTTTAAAAGAATAATTTAATAACTGAAAGATATTTCATTTATACAATGATAAGACATGTTCTTATTAATTAGTGTTTTTTCTTTTTTCTTGCTTATAGTAACCATTGACAAATCAAAGCCATTTCAGAGCTATTCAGCCATCTTGAGAGACTATTTTGAAAAAAACCAAGAAAGCCTTTTAACAAACATGGTTACCAGTTGGTCATTTTCACCAAAGGTAATTGATCTATGTTACTATTTAAATATCTATATCATTAGGGCAACGTTCGGAGATTAATATAATGACTAACATCTACAAAAACCTTTATAGTAACAAGGCTATATATAAAACTAGCCGTCATTAACATTGTAACTTCATATCTACAGTTTGAACGGGCGAAGAGTCTAAGAGCATTCAGTTGCAGTATCGCTTTCTGCCCGTCACCATCAAACCCCAAAGGCCATTTTGTTTGCTTCTTCAGAGGATCACCAGGGTATGCAAAATAATTTAATATACACACACATACACACAATATATATATATATATATATATATATATATATATATATATATATATATATATATATATATATATATATATATATATTATATATATATATATATATATATATATATATATATATATATATATATATATATATATATATATAATATACTAGCTCAGGGGTTGGCAATCTTTTGAGACAGAAGAGCCATAAGTAACAATTTACACAAATTCCAAGTTTTTAAAGAGCCACCAACATTTATATATATATATATGTATATATATATATATATATATATATATATATATATATATATATATATATATATATATATATATATAAAGCTATGTATGTGTGTTTGTGTGTCTGTTTTTCTTTTACGCATTACTACTCCATTCATCCGATCGAATTCTCCTGGGGAGTTTTCTTCGAAAAAAAGTTTATCAAATTCGCAGGAGTGGCGCACAGGCATGGCGCGCTTTACTTTTCCTCTATATACGGTATATAAAAAATAGAAGTCGATTGCGGATTGACACCCTTCATCCGATCATCATGAAACTTAAAGGAGTTGATTAAAACACTCCAGTAGAAGTTAGTGCAAAAAAATCATATTTTAAATTTCGGAGGGTGCAATTTTTCTCTACATACTGTAAAAAAAAGTCGGATGCGGTTCGACCAGAGTTTCTTCCAGGCAAATTTCTACCCTCCCCGAACGAAATGAAATTTATATAATTTATATAGAAAATATAAACTTTTAACAGTGTCCGCACCCCGAAGAAATTCTACCGCCCCCCCCCCCCCTCCCGAAAATTTCAAGTGCCCCCCGGAGAAAAAAGTCTGGAAGAAACACTGATTTTAAACAGCGCGGTAGGCTATGAATCCAATAGGTTGCTATAGTTGCACACTAAATCGAATCCGGCGCGCCCTAAGTCTCTGCAGGGTGCCCAGGGCTATCCCGCGAGCGCTAAGCGCCTACCATAGTTTTTTAAGGAGCACCCTACAATACGACATTCGATGATAATCCGAGCTAGGGATTAACAAGGGGGAAAAAAAGAAAACAAGGAAGTACGTTGAAATAGGGAGTATCTAAATATTCTAATAGAATATAGTGTTTATTGTTTATATTTATTATTATATCGTTCATTACCGAGTGTTGCAGACTAATACTTTTATGAGTTTAAAAAAAAAAAAAATAATTTTTAATATTTGTGCATGGAGCTGAAGAGCCGCAACTTGACATCAAAAGAGCCGCATGCGGCTCGCGAGCCGCAAGTTGCCGACCCCTGTACTAGCTGCATACCTGTGCCACGGTGAATCTTTTTTAAATGAACCAACTTAGGAACAGATCAAATCTAAACACAAAGTCTTATACCCGTACTTCGCTACGGTGTGGATATTACCTCAGAGTTTACCGCGCAACACGCGGGTGCGGGTCCCCGCATTGGCGCGAATTTTCCTTTAGCGCACAGCGCTGCGCGCGGGTAGCTTATATCCGTGCTTTACTACGCTTTGGATATGAATAATATCTCAGAGCAACGCGCCGCGCGCGGGTGGGGGGTTCCCGCATTGGGGTAGAAAATCCTCCACACCGCACTGCGCGGGTGTCGGTATCCTCGGAGTTTACCTCGCTGCGCGCGGATAGGAAGTCCCCGCATTAGGGCGGATATTTCTCCAGCGCTGCGCGCGGGTGTCAATAGCACTTTGGTAAAATTACGGTAAAACGAACATCCGCCCAGACATCTCTCCTCCCCGAACCCATGGCGTAATTTAAACCGCACGTTTACCCGGGCGTCCGCGCCCAGGGAGAGACTTCCACATGGTTCCAAAATCTATAGCGATGACGAACTGACACACTACATCACGGCTTATATTATAGACTAGACACAAACACAACCCATACCCGTGCTCCGCCACGGTAAATCTTTTTTAAATGTACCAACTTGGGAAAAGATCAAAACAAACAAAAGCATAAACACAACAAAAACACAAACACAACACAAACACAACACAACACAAACATAACACAATCACAATCACAACACAAACACAACACAAATACAAACACAACACAAACAAAACACAAACACAACACAAACACAACACAAACACAACACAAACACAACACAAACACAACAAAAACACAACACAAACACAACACAAACAAAACACAAACACAACACAAACACAACACAAACACAACACAAACACAACACAAACACGACACAAATACAACACAAACACAACACAACACAACACAACACAAACACAACACAAACACAACACAAACACAACACAAACACAACACAAACACAACACAAACACAACACAAACACAACACAAACACAACACAAACACAACACAAACACAACACAAACACAACACAAACACAACACAAACACAACACAAACACAACACAAACACAACACAAACACAACACAAACACAACACAAACACAACACAAACACAACACAAACACAACACAAACACAACACAAACACAACACAAACACAACACAACACAAACACAACACAACACAAACACAACATAAAAACAACACAAACACAACACAAACACAACACAAATACAACACAAACACAACACAAACACAACCCAAACACAACACAAACACAACGCAAACACAACGCAAACACAAAGCAACCACAACACAACACAAACACAATACAAACACAACACAAACACAACACAAACACAACACAAACACAAACACAACACAAACACAACACAAACACAACACAAACACAACACAAACACAACACAAACACGACACAAACACATCACAAACACAACACATACAACACAACACAAACACAACACAAACACAACACAAACACAACAAAAACACAACAAAAACACAACACAAACACAACACAAACACAACAACCCGGGCGTCCGCGCCCAGAGAGAGACTTCCACATGGTTCCAAAATCTATAGCGATGACGAACTGACACACTACATCGCGGCTTATATTATAGACTAGCTGCATACCCGTGCTCCGCCACGGTAAATCTTTTTTAAATGAACCAACTTGGGAAAAGATCAAAACAAACAAAAACACAAACACAACGCAAACACAACAGAACAGAACATAACACAACATAACACAACTTAACACAACATAACACATAACACATAACACATAACACATAACACATAACACATAACGCATAACGCATAACGCATAACACATAACACATAACACATAACACAAAACACAAAACACAAAAACACAAAACACATAACACATAACACATAACACATAACACATAACACATAACACATAACACATAACACATAACACATAACACATAACACATAACACATAACACATAACACATAACACATAACACATAACACATAACACATAACACATAACACATAACACATAACACATAACACATAACACATAACACATAACACATAACACATAACACATAACACATAACACATAACACATAACACATAACACATAACACATAACACATAACACATAACACATAACACATAACACATAAC